>NC_051230.1:18767653-19073403 GCF_015220715.1 Pygocentrus nattereri | reverse complement strand
AAACAAAATAAGTCATCACTGGTTATTACATTGTTGTTGCATACATAGTTAATATGTGACTACAGAGTTATTACAGATATTGTATATAACACAGGACCAACTCTGTTTTGAGTCTTAATGCTATGCTGAATAAAAAAGGGTGGAGAAAAAGATCTTCACACCAGTTAGCTAGCGCCTATCAGCTAGGAAAAAAACGGAGTCTTTCCAGATGTGTGCCTCAGTCTTCATCTGTGATGAAGATGCACATATCTGGACATTGTAATCCTAGCCTGGCCCCTTGCCAAGAACATTCTCTCTATGATTTATTGGGTGCTTCTGGAGGGATGTGCTCTAGAGTTAAAGAAGAGGCTAGCAAATGTTACTGGGCCAAACTAACATTGCCTACATGTAGGTGTTGAATAGGATAATTTGGGCATGTAGGGACATAACAAAATGGATAGAAAAGGCACATATAAGACATATAGATGCAGAAAAGTCAGAAAGATACTGTGCTATCTTTAACAGAATAAGCCTTAATCTGAAAGAACTGCACTCTTCGACACAAGAGTGGTATCAGTGTAGTTTGAACAGAATATACAAGTTTTAGAATTCATAGCAGACTTTTCATGATATCACAAAGAAAAAGGAATCCTCAGGGTTCTTTAGATGGTAATCACAAGATCCCTGTGACTGTAAGTACAGGCGGCCCTTACACTCAGATTTCAAGGGAAATATGACAGACTAGACATCAATGCCCTAAATCTCCTATACATAGTGGAGATAGGGGCTCTTAAGACCTTTGTGACATAACACTAGGTTGTTTCTTTAATATGTGGTAACACTTTACTGTAGGGTAGTGTTCACAAGGGTACATGACAGCTGCATAAGCTGTTTATGACAACCGACTTAGGCCTACATAACTATTCATAAAGGCTTATTCCAGTAGGTCGATGTTTGTCATGAAGATTGCATTTGCCAAATTTGATGTCCAGTTGATATAACACACCAATACTTATGCTTGTTATGAAGAAAAGAACAATAATACATTGAAATGACATTAAACAAAGACAATACATATAGTACAATACAAAGACAATACAAATAGTTATTGTAATTTTTAACAGAGAAAATACTCACATTTGTTGGTTTCTTGCTGTACAGTCATCTTGCTGGTTTTTCTTTTTTCCTCATAATACTCTGTTTGGAGTCTGCCTCTGAAAAACCTCTGTTTGGAGGGCCATGTAGCCCTAACACTTCACCCTCTATCTCAAGAAAAATCAGGACACCCTACCCCTTGACGTGAATGCGCAAAACAGAGGGCTATGGGCTAAGTGGTAGGGACAAAGGATGAAATGGGATTGGGACTTGATGTCACATCAGCGTTATGTCACTGGGAAATACACTAAGCTGCAAAGACAGTTGTTATAACATGCTATGTCACTTTCTGCAAAAACCTGTCCTGACATGACCTAATGTTACAAAAATCAATGTCACATGACAAAAGTGCTTGGTTCAATTAGGTTTAAACCTTTGTTTAAATAAATGCTTATGAAGGTTTATGTATGTGAAATATGTATGTGTATAATGTATATATGGATATGTATATACATTATGTGGGCATAAGACCTAATTATTGAGGTTAAGTGTTTCAGCCACACTCATTGCGAACAGACATACACTGGCAGTTAAATGAGTCGCTCTGAAGACCACTGTGACTTTTAACATGACATAGAATGTCGTAGGATACCATTTTTATCACAAGTTGGTTCATTACATTTTAGCCCTGCTTAATTTGCTCCAGTCACCTGTAAGTCCTATTATTGTGAAATGGAAGCATTTAGGGGCACAACAGCTCAGCCACGAAGTGGTAAATGAGGCAAACTGACAGAGCAGGGCTGCCGTGCGCTGAAGCACATAGCATGTACAATTGCGTCTTCTGTTGCATCACTCACTAGTTCCAAACGGCCTCTAGAAGCAACATCAACACAAGAACTGTGCATCAGGAGCTTCATTAAATGGGTTTCCATGACTGAGTATCTGCCTAAGATCACTATGTGCAATGGCAAGTGTCAGCTGGAGTGGTGTAAAGCGTGCCACCACCAGGCTCTAGAGCTGTGGAAAAATCTCCTCTGAAGTGATGAATCATGCTTCACTGTCTGCCAATCTCATGGACAGGTCTGGGTTTGGCCGATGCAAGGACAGTTTTTCAGCGTTTCGGCTCAGCCTCCTAGTTCCAGTGAAGGGTAATGTTAATGCTACATTATACAAAGAAATTCTGAACAATGTATAGATCCAACTTTGTAGAAACAGTTTGAGGAAAGCCTTTTCCAGCTTGACTGTGTCCCTGTGCAGAAAGTATGGTCCATAAAGACAGGAACTCTAGTGCCCAGGCTTCACCCTATGAGTTGAAGTTTGAGTTTGGGTTACGGGTGAACTGGAACATTGACTGTGAGCCAGGTCTTCCTGTCCAACATCAGGGTCTGACCTCACAAATGCTCTTTTGACTGAACGGGCCCACAGACACACTCCAAGATCAAAGTCTTCCCACAGGAGTGGAGGTTGTTATAGCTGTATATAAATGCCCATGTCCAACATTCCCATATAGGTGTAATGGTCAGGTGGTCACATACGTATTTTTGGCCATATGGTTTGTGTGTGTGTGGGTGTGTGTGTGTGTATTCACTGACCAGAGGTTGCATGTTACTGAGGCTCGTTTCTGCCATTAGCATATTGCTAAACAACTGGGCTAAATAAGTACTTGCCTTTCAGCAAGCAGGCTAGGCAACTGCAGTTTGGGGCACAACACAGTTCTACATCGTAGCTTTTCCACTCAGAGTGAGAGAAAACATTCCTCCAAGTCTTCTTGTAAAACGGTGATTGTTAAAAATACACTATGTTTATAGGTCATCATTGCCTTTGTATTTCTCAAATATGGCCCAAGTACCTCAAATGTGCTGCCATAAAATGGAGGACTTGTTTTAATGGTTTTAACAACTAATATCAACCACAGCTTTGTTATTTTTATGAGTACAAAATGGAACGATTCACAAACAGTTTCACACAGTTGCCTCACAAAAGATCTGCCAAATATTTGGATTTTTATGATTGAAGCATGCTTGTTTTTAAAAGTGGAACCAAAATGTTCCTGAGAAAGTTTGTTTTATCCCGTGCAAAATAATTAAGTATTCCTCTTGTGGTAGTCATAGCAACAGAACAAGTTTTTAGAAACATAGAAACATAGACATCCATCACGCTTGTTTATATTAATGGCTGAAATAATTATTTACAGAGAAAGTGTCATGACAAACCTACAGATATCTGAAATACAGCTTTAAAAATAAAGGTGCCAGAAAGAGCCACAAAAGTGTTGTATGGAGCAACGCCATAGAAGAACAGTTTCTTTCCTAAATATTCCCAATATATGCTTCTTCAAAGAATTTTTGTAAATAAGATGTGTGAAGTTGAAAAAAGTCGTTCAATGATTCCTTCATTTTCTCAAATCATTGTTTAGAATACCTCCAAATATGTGACTGCATCTATGGCAAAAGAAATACTGAATAGCGCCTCATATAAACCAGTCAGAATTCGATTTTAAATGCTATGATTGGAACAAAATGTAATTTCTTAACAAAACAAACATGTTTAAAAGAAAATGTGCAATATGTGAACTAATAGGTGTTATATTCTGTTCAGCATTCTCAAATGAACTACTGACACGAATCACAGAGGAAACAAGTTAGTTATTTTGTGATCTCAAGATAACAAAATTGTTGTCTTAAAATAACAAGTTAGTTATCATATTATTTTGAGATAACAAAAGCTGTTATCTTAAATAACGAGCCAATTGTCTTGTGATCTTAAGATAACAACTTTGTTATCTTGAGATCACAAAGTAATGAACTTCTCCCAAAAAATTATAGCAACAGCTCATGGCTTCCCTGGATTTCTGTAGTGTCCTGAAAACAACAGAAGCTGTTGAAAAGGCAAAATATCCTTTGTTACTCAAGTTTTCTCTTAATTATGTTTTCTGCATTTAATGACACTTAAAATAATTAACTTGCACTTTGTAGCCAAATCGAGTGATCTTTGCACAGTACTGTAGAAACGGTAACTATGCATGAATATGTCCTTAATACTATAAACAGTCTACAGTACAGTGGATTCAACATTCAGCGCAAGCACAGAGTTTTTCCGAGATGTTTTTAAATAGTCCTCAAGCTTGAAACTAGTCAAGGAAAAGGAGATAGGACCATGTTTAATGTAAATTTACAAGTTGGCCAGCTTGGCCAAGTGCTTTATATTCTTTCCTGTTCCAGAGACAGTTCATCTTATCTCCAGGTTTGTGCATGGATACAATATTGTGAAACTGATTTGGCAAACATTTTGATAAGGAATTCTCAGAGCAACAGGGGCCAAACTGCGGGAGATGAAAACTGTTAGCCAAGTCTCCAAAAACGCCAAGGGCGCAATAAAGAGCCCCAGCCATTCCCATGGTTACCATCCAAGGTGAAGAAGGTCAGTGTGTCTTGAAAGATTTTTTTTTCTTTTTTCACTTCATTTTTTTCCATTTCTCATTTTTTTTCTTCCTCTTCCCCACTAGCCCCCTAGGACCCGTCCCAAGTATCAAACGAACATCTGGAGTTAATATGCAGGAGACAACAACAGCTAAAACAATTCCACACCAGATAAACTATTCCTGTTCAGAGGGAGAGATAATGTATCAGGGGAGTTACAACTGGCCCGAGATAGACTGACATCCACAGGAATCCAGGTTGTCCCCTTGGGAATGCAGTGTATCATGTTTTGTGTGCTGATTGGTGCTTATCCCTTATTAATTTACAAACTCAAGCCACCTGTGCAAGACCCCTGCTACCTGTCGCCGTGTTTTATTCATTAGCTTCCCTCTTTTGATCCTGCTGCTCTGGAATTGTCATTTGTGTTGCATTCTTGGCTTTGTTTTTTCCACCTCGCCTCCTCTTTTGCTGAGAAATCTTTCCTCCCTCGTTTGAAATGGCTCACTGAAGAAATCCAGATAGGATTTCTCCACCAGTGCTCACCTTTTCTTACCCTGAGGCCTTCTGCTGATCATCACGGTTAGCATTCTGACCAAGTCAGCTCTAAACTCTTCAAAACAAATGTGTCCCATTTTATGCTAATGAGATGTAAAAGTGTGAAGAGCATTTGAATAAACTTGAAGAAGCACCATATAATGTACCTGACACTAAAAATGGCCTTTAAGTACATTATGGGACTTAGATCTTATTTAAATCAAGAGAAGCTGAAAGTGAAACCAGCTTCTAAAACTAAACTTTGAAGGTGCAGGAAAACATCCCTGCAGATTTCTTTGAAAAACTGTGTCTTGAAAAGAATGGAAACTGTAATAAAGGTAAAGGCTGGACACACTAAATAAATCAACAAATAACCAAATAACTAATAAGTAAAAGAACCTTAGCATAATTTCTGCTAAATGCATTTTAAAATGATTTTCTGCTACTTGATAGCTGTGCAAACCCTTAAAATTTAGCTTATTGCTAAGGCTTATTATTCAGTAACTAAAGGGACAAACCGGTTGAGCTATTTCGAGGGTATAGAAGTGTGTAATAAAATTTTAGGCCTGCTGGTGGACCCTGGCCATCTAAGGGGTTAAATAAATGAAGGATGGTCTCTGACTTCTGCACAGGACTGCATTTCTAAGCCAAGACTCAATTAGGAACCTTTATTTTTAAGTGTCTAGCGCGAGGGACTAGTGTTCTGAGATGGGTCAGTGTGTGCAAGGCAAGTTCGTGGACTCCTGGTAAAATTAGCCTGTCATATTGAGTGCTGACAGAAATGCTGAGTGCAGAGGAATCCCACAGATGACACAAGCCAGTCGGCCAGGCCACTAGGCCAGCTGCTGCTGTCAGGTACAAGGCCGTTTGGTGGTAAATCATGGCCATGCCCTGGTGAGAGTTTCCCCTCTCTTCCAGGCCTGATGGGAAAAACAGACCCAGACCAGGCCTAGCCCCCGTCGGAGGCCCTGCAAAAATTCTGTTAACTGTCCTTCCCGGGAGGGTTATCTCTTAATCCCCACAGCATCTGCTGCAGAAAGCACAGCCCCCTGAGTCACTAAGAAGAGGATGGTTTAATTAAGTTCTTTGTATTTAAATGGGTGTTTTTTTGTACTAGAACAGTTGCTGCAATCTTTTAAGTATAATTAGCTTACATTGATTCACTATAGTTAGCAGGCAAACTGGGAAAATATTGATTTGGCATTTGCGTGCCTGGAAGACAAGTTTTTTTTCTGGTTCTCAGTACCCTGCTTTGCAAAACTGCTCTGGATAAACATTCAATCTCTTGATAACAAAACCCATTGATTCTAGGAGAAATCACTACAGGACTTTTACGTTATGCTGAGATTCTTCAATCTTTAATTCTTCCTACATGCACATCACATTCACAAAAAGGTTCCATCCATTAAAAGACTCTTTATGGAACCAAAAACACATTCTTCTACTGTCTTCCAAGAACTATTTTGGAAAAAGTCATTTTTTAAGAATAGAGACCTAAAAGTAGTCGATGAGCCGCCATTCTGGGTTGGGTTTCTTTACACCATCTTCACACAAAGATGATTAAATGGTAGAGCCCACATTACATTGAACATTGTCTGTACCAGTTAAGATGATCCTAACACTGCGAAGGTTTTGGGAAACTGGGACCAGAACATATAGGCTGGACCTAGTGCAAATCTTTCAGGGCACCAATAAAATCACAAGTTATTTCTGAAGTCAGCCATAGTTTTACATGCTTGAGTTGCCATGCTTAAAAAAACGTTTTAGCACATTTATTTTTAAGATGCATTTGTAGTTCAAAGTAATCAGTGTCAGACTTATGCTTTTTTTTTTCTTTCTTTTTCATTTTTCTCTTGTGAGTGTAAATACTTTTGTGTGCAAAACCACAATAAACTTCAGAGCACTGTGGAATTGAGCCCTGATGTCCAAGAGTTAAGAGTGTTAAATGGAGAGCCTCCATTTGTGTTGATTGCTAAAGGTTTTGTGTGTATAAAATGACGAGAGCTCCTAAGGATTTCCAGAATCCTCACTTTTGGCAAATAAATAGAAATTGTGCACTAAACTAAGCTGAAAATGCGATATTTAAGTTTGATTCCTGTACAGGTTTTTTACTTCGATGATTTACAAAACACACAATTTGACTAGAGGTGTTTAAATTTTTAAATAGAACTGTATTTCTGCTCTGGACATCTTGTAATTTTCATCGTGCTTTTAACTTCTTTGCCTGTTAGCACAAGTGCTACAGATGCTACCACATAGCCTGAGCTGAAAGTTTGACAAATATGCCAACAGTAACTAAGGGAGACGAGATTAATTTTGCAAACAGTCCATTCAAGCAGATGTAGCAGGTTTCCATCCAACTACACACGGTCATCATGCAGCATTTCTTTGTTCCATTTCAACATGCAGTTGTCTATAAAGATTATCAGTGAGATCAAAGTGTTATGGATGTCTAGACCCAACAAATAGTTTGATTTGCTCTATTTTATTCAATACAGCACAACCCTTAACATTACAGCAGTGTTTATTACTTGCGTTTAACATGCTACACTTCAATTATAATCATGGGGCTCCTATGAGGCACATAATGAAGTGTACCTCAATTGATTCTGCATGTCAGGTCAAAGCGGTGTCTTACTGTGTCTCCACCAATTGACTTCAAACATGACTCCTCCTGAGGGAACGTCCGACCTTTTTCCTACACAGGAAGCCAGACTTTGGACGGACTCAATATGAAGTTCTCAGGGGCTCTTCTGCTCTACATCCAGACACAGTAAAAAAATACAAAGAATGAAAAAGGAAAGAAAAGGCTGCGAGAGAGGGAGAGAGAGGGAGCAAGATGGAGAGACACATGGTAACCATGTGGAGGCTGTCTTATCTCAAGTTCAAAGGGAATGAGCTGGTTGAGGAGGCTTACTCAACCTTGGAATATGCTTTCATGATAAGGGCCTGCTTTATGGCATGTTTGCTGGTGATGGGATTGCTGGTGAACCAGGGGTCCTTGAGGAGACACGCTTGAACCTCCTTATTGAGTGATGAGAGCAGGACGCATCTACTCCTTGGAGAAGTTTGAGGAGCCATGGCGTACTGGCTCTTCCAAAACCCCGTCTCGACTGCAGACTCAACTTCACTCCCACGTGCTGACAGCTCATATTTCACAGTGGTCTCCAAAGCTACATCAAACTGTTATCATGACATTGAGAATTTGTAGCCTTAAGGGTTCAAGGTATGCAGGCTGAAAGAGCATCAGTTGGAAATTTATTCTTTCACATGGATAACGCAAAACAGATCCATTATGGATGCCTCCCTGCTGAAACATGTCTTAGTTTGTGGTTGACAGTGTGTTTATTCATCAACTTTCACTTAACTGTGTTATTTCTGAGGGTGAAAAACACAAGCAATGGTAAATCCAATAACTTTTGAAATATACGTCTGTGAATATTGAGCTGCTAGTGAGGAATGAGGGGTAAAAGTGGTAAAAAGGGGTAAAAATGGTGGCTTGATTTCTCAACTACAAAGACAAAAATTAGCTACAGTTTTGTAAATTACACACATTTCCATCAAAACACATCCAGCGTTATTGAATTAGAAATTAACAGTTCAACTGAGGAACAAAGGCTAATGTTTCTCTTTCCATTAATCTATCACATCTGGCTTAACATACAAATCAGTAATCCCTCATTGGATTGGTGGAACAGGCCTCAATTCCTGTGACATATCTGAGCAGCAATAACACACAGTAGAAGCAGAACACAGGGCTTTTGCTGATTACCCTTCAAGCACCCTTAGCCTGCGTTCCAGGCCTGAAATAGCCATTTTAATAGATGCCAGAAGTAGAGAGGGCTTCATGTAGTGGAGTACTACATGATGACCAACATTGCCATTGAAGGCAGGCTTTAGATTCTTCAGGCAGGGCAGTATGTCTGTGGCCAAATTGATAGATAACAGGCTAAGGTCTTCAATCTGACATTATCCAGTCATCTGGCCCCAACCATAGGGCCTGATGTTGACAGACGGCCTGGATCGCTTGTCCACCCCCATCCATCTCCATTTGAGCCTGAAGGAGTGACATTAAGTATGTCTGAGATCGAAGGGTAGAAGAAGGTTCTGGATTGTTCCAATGTTATCTCAGACAGATTGGGATTCCTCGACCAGTGGCCGCTGTGTTTTTTTGTGGCTTTCTGAAGAGACTATGTGTGCTTGTCTTTGTGTACCCACTGTTCTCTTTGGAGAAACTTCTGTGGTCCACCAGACTTCCAGTCTCCAGACAGAATCAGTCATCTGTTCGCTGTCCCTGGTTCTGCATTCAAAGGGTTTGTCCAGTATTATCCTAGTACAATTCACCCTATTGTGTCTACATTTGTGGTGACCATGGTTTCTACCCAAGTTTGGGTGATTTCCTTCCCTTTCACAGCATGACAGTGTGTACTCACAAACTGTTTCCAAACCAAGTGGAACTTTTTTGGGGTAAGGGGACATCTGCCTCACCATCTGAGTTGGCATTACTCAAGCAAACAGCTGAAATCAATAGCATGATTTTAATACCCATTGTGTAAGTGTTTGGCTGGTTTTGTGTATGTGTCTCAAAGGGATGGTCTCATTAGTCAGGGACGTGGCAGTGAATCACAGCGTGTAGTGAGGGATATTTAAATCCTCCCAAACAGGTCACTAGCAGCTCCATGATGCATTCCAGCAAGGTGAAGCCCAGCCAAAGGCCAAGGATATAGAACTACCTCCTCCAGCATACCCAAGCTCCAGCACGCAGGTCATAAACCTTTGCCTTCTGCTCAGATCAAACATCTGCTTGCCTTCTCAGGGAGCTTCATCTATGGAGTTGCAGTTACAGCCTAATGACCTGAGAACATTTGAGTTAAATGTAGTGCATCATCGTAGCTCTCTGAAGTTCATGCATTAAAATACCTCTTCTTACATTTTGTAGCTCACTGAAATAAGCAGAAAAAATCTGTTGGAGGTGAGGGTCGTAAACTTTGTAGTGTACTGTGCAAGCTCAGAGACCACCCTTCATTTATTTAATTTCCAGTCAAAACAGCCATTATGTACAAGCTATTAATTTTTCAGGATTTATTTCTGAGAAGATTGCATCTAACAACTCCAAAAAATCTTAAAATGTAGAGAAAATTGGACTCTGAACAACTGTGCAATGACTGGTAGACCACCAAAACAGTCACCAAAAAAACTAACGTAGAACTGGGTCTTGAATGTGTTAGGAAAACAAATCAGATTGATTGAGAACATAGTTATCTCAAGTGTTAAATCAGCCAACGTTCAAATTATTTAATCAAATTAAATAAAAGAGAATAAATTGTGGTTTTCCTGAACAAGATTTTCACTTGCGCTGTAAAAAGTGCCTCATCAGATCTACAGAAGTTACTTCATGTAATAACAAGCAATTGAACTAGTTTTATTCAACTCAAAAATCTACTTTGATTGAAAGAATCATTCATTCAAAGTATTCACTTAGGTTGAATAAAACTAGTTAATTTACTGGTTACTACATGAAGTAATTTTTTAAGTAGATCTGATGAGTCACTTTTTACACTGTACCATCTTGTTTATTATTAAATGTGCTTGTAGCCTGACTGGACACTACAATAACCACTTCTAACTGTAGTAAGATAATTTGGAAAGCCAGTGATTATGAAGTCATAATTGATGGAAAGCCAGTGATTGTGAAGTCATAATTGATGGAAAGCCAGTGATTGTGAAGTCATAATTGAAGGAAAGCCAGTGATTGTGTGGAAATCCTTAAGTTCACGTAATGATATTGTGTATTAAGTTTAGAATGATATTTTGAGTTAACCATTACAAAGAAGTTCACGAAGTTGAGGTAAAAATCTGGTACACGTCAGATACGGTGAGGTGAGCACTAGATACTATTGGGTGTGAACCAGATACCATCAACTGCGCACATAGTATCTAGCATGTACCTTGTAACATCTGGTGCACACCTAATAGTATTGGGTGCATTCCATATCTGGTGCACACCAGATTTTTACCTAAAAAAAACCCCACCAGGTTTCTTCAGGGGTTTGAGAGAGAGGAGAAAATCAAGCTCCACTCTTGCTAAAATCCAGAGATGTGTCTGTCCATCCTTCCACTGTGAGATGACAACTTAACACTATGAATCTGAAAGTATGTGTAGCCGGCAAGAAGCTGTTAAAAAGATGAAAATTTGCAAATCAAGCAAAGAAGCTGCTGGTGTTCTCAGAATAATTAACTGGCCACTCCTGTCCAGACCATCATTGAATATGCTTGGGTTTACTTGGAATCTGAGAGGCAAAAAATGCAACCAACTTCTAAGACTGGATTTTGCAGGTGTGTGAAATATATCCCTACAGATATTTGAAAGAATGGAAGCTGTAATAAAGGCAGTGAACACACTAAACACTGAAAATTGTCATATTATATGCAGTTGTTGATGCCTTTGTGTAATTCTCTGTTAAATATATGTCAAATGACAATGTCAAATGTCAATCTCCTTTGACTGGAAATTAAGTGTTGTAGAAGAATAGATATTTTATTAGGATTTAAATTTGAGGAAAATGATGGTTGTATGTAGAGTTTTGTCACGTAGCACAAACATCTTTTAGATTCTTTCCATGTATTATCTCTCTACAGTAACTAGTATTAAACTAATATGTAAGCTATGTTTTTATCAGAAAGCAGATTTGAGACTACCATCTGATCTTGTTTAGTAAGTCAACACTGTAAAGTCACAGGAACAACTATTAATGATTTTGTAATCTTTGACTCAGACACAGTTATAGTGTAATGATAAAGCTATGCTACTTCTATTTTATTGCTGGTCTCCCGTGGTGAGATAAAGCCCCAAACCAGCGCAGATCTAAAACAATCCTTTATTGGTCAGTATGTTTTGAACTCTGAGAGGATATGGGCGGGTGGGTCCATGCTTGTTATAGCAGATGAAGTCATCCTGGGTGTTAAAACTAGAATTAGATCAGCTGCTTCGACCAAAGAGTCAGACATCTGTTGTGACAAGCTGAGGACAGCTGCAGGAACCGCTTCTTTCACATGTCTCATGATGGCTTTATTAACACAAGGGCTTTGGATTATTCACTGATAAAGTGACAATATGCTGGCATGTAGTATGATTCGTGTGATTCACTGGCAGTCGATATCAACTGGAAGAAATCATTTCAGAAAGTGCCAAAGAGCGCTCTTTACAGCTAAGCCATAGAAAAATCACCTTTGGTTCCCAAAAGAAGGATTCAATTGATGGTTCTTTAAAAACTCAGTTGAGTCCACTTAATACTTTTCTGCTTGGTGTTGCCTTATAGCAACAAGTATTTTTTATTGTGTCTTTGCTATGACATTGCATTGGTTTACTAGGATTGTATATATTGTAGATTACAGTTTCACTGTCGCATGCTGTTGGCATATGGCAACAAAATACAAAACAGCCCCCTTAAAATACAACTTAATTTCCAAAAAAGTTGGGATGTTGTGCAAAATGTAACTTAAAACAAAATACAATTATATGCAAATCATTTAACCCCTATTTTTAATTTTAAATATACAAAGACAACATATCAAAAGTTGAAACTGAGAAATTTTAAGGTTTTTTGTAAACATATTGCCATTTTTAATTTGATGGCAGCAACACATCCAAAAAAAGTTTGAACGGGGGCAAAAAAGGCTGTTTGATGATTGGCAACAGGTCAGTGAGATGGTTGATTATGTTGAGTATGGCTGAGTCTTTCAGAGGAGTTCACCACTCTGTAAAAGACAGCATGATCTTCCATCATCTACAGTACACAGTATCCTTAAAAAATTCAGAGAATCTGGAGAAATGTCTGCGTGCAAGGCACAAGGCTGAAAACCAGTATTTGCTGGCCATGATCTTCGTGCCTTCAGGCAGCACTGCATTAAAAACAGACATGATTCTATAAAGAAAATCACTGCATGGACTCAGAAACACTTCTGAAAAACACTGTCTGTGAAAACAGTTTGTCGCTGCAACAACAAACGCAAGTTAAAACACAAAGAAGAAACCATATATAAACAGGATCCTGAAACCATGCTGTCTTCTCTGGGCCCATTTAAAATGGCCCGCGGTGAGGTGGAAAAGTGTCCTGTGGTCCAACAAATCAAAATTTGAAATTCTTTTTGTAAATCATGGATGTTTAGACCGCCTCCGGGTTAAAGACCACTCAGCTTGTTATCAGTGCACAGTTCAAAAGCCATTCAAAAGTGCATTAGTGCACATGGCATGGATGACTTGCACATCTGTGAAAGCACCATTAATGCTGAACGATATAAACATGTTTTGCCAACATATGCTGCCATCCAGATGACGTCTTTTTCAGGGAAGTCCTTACTTATTTCAGCAAGATGCAAAACCACATTCTGCATGTATTACAACAGCATGGCTCTGTATTAAAAGAGTCCGGGTGCTAAACTGACCTGTCTGCTGTCCAGACCTGTCACCACTGAAAACATTTGGCACTTTATGAAATAAAAAATACAACAAAGGAGACCCTGAACTGTTCAGCTGAACTGTAAAGGAAAACATTTCACTTTCAAAACTACAGCAGTGTCTCCTCAGTTCCCAAACGCTTACAGAGTGTTGTTAAAAGAAGAGGAGATGAAACACAGTGGTAAACACGTCCCTGTCCCAACTTTTTTGGAATGTGTTGTTGGCATCAAATTCAAAATGGGCATATATATTTTTCAAAAAATAATACAATTTCTGAGTTTCAACATTTAATATGTTGTCTTTGTAGTATTTTCTTTTAAAATGGTTTACATGATTTGCACATCATTGTATTCTATTTTTATTCACATTCTGCACAGCATCCCAATGTTTTTGAAAATGGGATTGTAAGTTTTTTCAAAGATGTTTTATATTTCTATCAATTATGTCATTTTAATAAGGAAAAAATAATACCCTTTTTAATATGAATACCCTTTTTCATATATCAGGTCACACTCTAAAAGTGTCTTTGCGGGGGTCTTCAGGAAATCATAGATGCTTCTATGGCATTAATTGAGAGAACCATTTTAGGCCCCTTTGTTTTTTACTTTTTTTGGATTTTTAACAGTGTACAATTATTACTGTTGTTTTGCTACACTATTACATATAATTACATCATTGTTCTGTTCTTTATATTATTTATTCATAATTCTATTTATATACTTCATCAACTGGTTTAATTCAGACTTTTTTCTGGTGCTGGATCATAAAAATATGACAAACGTATAAAGACTGTTTTTTACTTTCCATCGAATGGAATTCTATGTACAATCAAAACTTTTTTTTTTTTAAATTCAAGTTCAAATCACAATTACATACCTCTTAATAAATCATACACAAAAATACATGCTGAAATAATTAAATTGTCTGACTCAGTTTGAGTTTTATCTTTAGCAAACTGTCTATTGTTCACTGTTATCAAACGTCCCCTGAAAAGCAATTTGACTACACATTAGGTCAATGTATGCATTGACATGATTGACGTTCTTCATTGCAGGACTGAGGGCTCGTGGAGGTAGGATAAATGAAATGGAGCTCTGCCAATAGGATGCCGTTAGTATGGAGCGACATCATAACAGCGGGCCAATTAATGGCCTGCACAGAAGGCCACAAAGCAAACATTCCACAAGAGCCTATCAGCGGGGGCACTGTGTCGACTGTGAACCCAAAACACACCGCCATGTTTTCACTGCGGTCTTGGCTCGAGCTGGGAGGGGATGGTTACGGTTTTTGGAGAGCAAGAGAGGGCGAGGGAGAGCGAAGGAGTGCGAGAAGGGAGGGGTAGGCCAAGAGGGAGAGACTAAAAAGGAGGTGAAGGCTAAACACTCATGCCGTACTCTCAACAGAGCACTTGCACGGCCACTTGCGAGACCACAAGGGCTTCGCATGCGCTCTGTTTAACATCCCAGAAACAGGACATTAACTTCGAGTGCTTTAAAAAATTTTTAGGAACTTTCACCTTGATAGAGTTCAGCGTGTTGGAAACAGACACTCTTTAGACCCCTAGAATTCCTTTGTTTCATTTATTATTAATGACCGGTGACGCAGACCTACCAGAACTCCTGCTTGCGTCACAGTGTGAAGCTTAGTGCTTACTTAGCTTCATACTGGAGCTCCCCAGCATTCCATTGTTTATGTGCTACGCTGGTGTGTATATCAGAAGTTGAAGGTGGTCTCTCTCCTCAAGGAGTTAGGACTGGTATGTGTGTGTATATGGGGAGGGTGATGAAGGTATCATGTAGGAGGAAAGACCACCGTGAGGTTGATTGTGTATGTATAAGTGTGTGCTAGCTCGCAGGTGATTGTGGTTCTAAAGGTCTTTATTGATTAGGAATTGATCAATCCCTAAACAGTCAGTCTGTCAACTTGGAGCCAAATATCCAATGATGCTTAAGTTATTGACAATTTATCTGGTGAAATTGTGTTATGTTTGGAATCTGGAGATCAGGGTTAGCTTTGAGGGTGAGGTTAGGGTTACCGCAGTGGCAGACCATAACTATGAGAGTTAGCCTTCAGTTCAGGCCATAAATGGGACTCTAGTATGTTAGCAATAAGCAATGGCAATTTGCATTACCATTTATTGGACATTCTAGATTAAATGTAGAAAATGCTTTTTTGAACAGATTGTGTTTATCATCAGTGCTGCCCAATTGCATGATTCATTATAAAAAGAGCATGGTTAGTCCCATTTAACTGAATTAAGTGCAAGCCAGTATGCAAAATATTGAGTAAAATATTCAAATGTTCAGTTTTTGACAGTATTTTTAATATATATTGTAACATCATGTATCATGAAAATTTCTTGAATTATCATAATTTTTTGCCATATTGCCCAACATTTTCAGCTTCTATGTTTTATGTTCTATTTGAAATTTGTAACTGAGCATATATTTAATTTTTTTAAAAGTTTTACAGTGACTCTATTTTTCCATTTCGAACAACCCACTGAAACATTGGCCAGACTTGTATCCAGTGTCACTGACATATTTAGGACTTCCAGGAGGCCTAGAGAGGTTTTTTCCTCCCAAAATTCATCCCATCCATTGTAAATCAAAATATGGCTGTCACTTACTCATTATTTTAATTTTCAGGTTGTCAAGACTGTTAGAGATTGAGACCTGGAGACAACTAGTCCGAGTCAACACCAAGACTTTTTACATCCAGGACAACACTAATGTTAGGCTTTCAATTCAACTCCTGAAGTCCTAACCTATCAGAAAGCTCACTTGGCTGCAACTATCTAAATATCACAGAGGCGTTTCAAGAATTTAACACCTTTATTTCTGACCAAAACTTAACAATGAATAAGTATTACTACAATACTGTCAATGATTAAATACAAGACGATTATGATGATTATATCAAATAAAAATGAACTAAAAATTACAGACTTTTTTTATTTTACAGAAAACATTATTCCTTCCCTGAAGACCTAAAAAGCCCACAGTTTAGAAGGAACAGAAGTTAGAAGGAAGTTTTCCAAATTTCTCTACAAAATACAATGCATCAACGCATGTGTAACCATGTCATGAAATATCTGTTGTAGTGTTACTTTTATACGGATTATCTGCTTCAGACAGTTCCTATCATCACACTGTGAATATTTATGACTCAAGCAAGTTGTAGAATTGCACATCAAACCACTATGAGTAACTTTGTTTTTCATTTTAAAGATTTAATTATAAAATCTGAGTGAGTGTCGATAAAGATTAAATAAATTAGAGTGAGTGTCAGGTTTAGGCTTAGGGTAAAGTTAAGGTGAATTTAACTGATACTTGAATTCACATTAAAATGTCAGTTAAAGACAAGGTGAGCTTTCACAAAGCATCCACAGTGGACTATCAAAGTAACTGCTCAGCATGATATCCATTTTTTTCTTGCTGTACTCTTATAACTACACCATCACATATAAATAAACTCATAACAGCAGTAAGTTCCTCCTGACGCAAGAACATTTTAGCCTCAAGAGTCTACTTGTAGAATTTTATGCTTGATTTTTTTTCACATAGATTGTACAGAGCTAAAGGACATATGCTAGTTGAATTTGATCCAAACTTTATGCTGAAAAGAATATACACTTTATACAGCTTCAGTCTAGCACTCTGCACTAATGAAGACTGCCTGAGGTGGAACCTAGTGACTCGAGTCTGCATTCCATATGTGGAGGCTAGAATCTAACTCTGCACTTTCATTTAGCGAGAGCGGAAAGTGTACTGATCTGAACCAAAAACATAAAGCAAAGCAAGACATCGCTGGAAATAAAAGAAGATATCCCATCTCCCGAAAGGCACAACCATGGAAATGTTCTGCAGAAGTGGCTTGGGTTCAGTACAGATGGGATTCTCAAAGGCAATTATGAAAAAGAGTGAGGATCTCCCTTTTTCTGTGATTCTTTAGAGGTTATTTTCAGCTAAATGAAAGACATTTGTGGTATTTATAATGTGTGAAGAGTTTCTGTTTTTAACTCTCAAAGCATTTTGTACTCTTTGTTGGAATTCTTGTGCTTCTGCCAAGATCATAAGCCCTGGTGTGCATTATTGCACATGCTGTAAACCCTCTGTATTAATTCATGATTTTCTCTATGCATGATAGCGAAAATCAGTCTGGGTAAGCAAAAACACAGATGGCAAAAAAGCATTTTTTTCAGGTGGGAAGGAAATTCAAGGTAGCCAGTTGCAAATGTGTTTAGGCTACACTGGCAACAGATCAGCTCATGCTGAGGTAGCTCATTGTTTGTTCGCGTCTGTGCTTTTTTATTTTTAGTTCATTTTCATGCTACCCAAACAAAATCCATTGTAATCCACACAGTATGACAACATGTTGTAAATAAGATTTCACATTCTACGCCTAGGGTAAACACAAGAAGGAAGACAGAAAATCAGCGAGAACTGATATGTCAGAAGCTTTATGTGTAAAATAAATCATAAGTTTACATTGATTTTATTTGCCAATCTCAATTGTTATTCTGGAGATGGAATGCGTCATAAAGTTCGCATCCTAGCAGATGTGAAATCCACTGTTCAGAGTAGAATTTAGTGGGGAAAAAGGTCTCAGATGAAAGAACACATATGGTTTATGTTGATTTAAACTGCAAATAAAAGCATTCTTAGATCTTCTTAGACAACAAAATACCCTCAATCCAGACCAAAAAAACACCCCATAAGTTAGTGAATTAGGTTACCTGCCAGCTGTTACTGTGGAAATAACTAATTCAGATACTAAATTGGCCCCAGACTTGACCCTTGACCTAATCTTAATAGTATCAGGCTTACTGAGTTCACGGTTAATGATATAGACATTGTACAACAGGGAAGGGCGAAGAATCATCTCTGAGAGGTCAATGCAGATGTCGCCCTTTGAACGTACAGCTTGATACATTAGCTGAGATGATTTTAAACTTTGTACGCCATGTGCCACTAAGAACCGTGAAAGACCCAGTCTCACAACCGTGACAAGACCATCATCCAACATAACAGCCCACAACAATAACAACAAAAAAAAATCCCCTACAACCCCATCACACATAAATCCAGCCTGATGGTCACAACCTGGGACTGAACCATAATCAGGGAGGGGTAAATAGAGGTACGTCTCTCTGCTTTATAGTTTGGCCTTGTGATTTACAGGAACTTCCTGATAGATTACCGAGCAGTGACCTTTAGGCAAGCAGTGATGAATATGTCTGAAAACATCTGGTGGACTGGGAACTTATGAGCGAGGGTATTATTGGCGGAAACCAGATATGGACAGGGTGCATTATTGCAAAATACCAGCATCCATGCTTCTTTTGTTGAACATTCATGGCTGGGGCCTAAGCTCAACTGCATAGGGATAACTTTCCGGAGGAACTCTGGACATTGAATGAGCACTGAATGCTTCCTTCTGGGACTTTTTTGTTTTTGGCCACAGCTTTCAATGATAAGCCCTTGCAAGTAACAAATGAGTCCTCTAACAAAGTACAGCTACTTGGATCTGGAGCTAAGGATTTCTCCAAAGTGATATTTATGACCTTGCAGGCGATCGCTTGACTCACTCGAGCACATCTGATTGCAATTAAAGTCGCCCTTTTTATCACCAGGTCCTATAAAACCGCACCATGACATGCCACCTTGAGTCATTTTTCCTTTTCGTCTCCCTAGTTAAAAGTAAAGAACCAGTGTTGAGTGAATGAATGGCAACACCTAACAGGTACTAAAGCAGCCATTTAAAAGAGTGGAAACAGCCTGTCGCTAATGTCTAAAACAAGAAGTACATCAAGGCTGAACGTTACAAGAAAAGAGAAGCTCTAAAATCACAATTAAGGCCCTATAACTACTCAGCCCTTGCTGTTTACAGATTTCATAGATGCAAAATGCTGGAAAGCAGTGTCAACACATTATCTCAGTATGCATAAGACTTACGGATGAAGCCAAACAAAGAGGAGATCAGAGTGGCCATAATGGACCAACATAATATTAAAAGGAATAACGTGAGAAACCTTGTTATGAAGGCGTAAATCATTCCAAGTAAAAATAATTACGTTCTTTGCCAGCATGCTTTGCATGTTGCTTGGCTCTACACACGGCTCTGCTTAGAACTGGGAGCCAGGAGATATATGAGATGGTTTGAGGGTTTCATTGAGGGGGGCGATGCCAGTCAGGAACTTAATTTAACACTGCTGATCTTACTGTGTTGACAGCTAAAAGGACAAATAACCTTAGACAAAGTCCACAGTTGTCCAACCTCTCAGGTCTGTGATTACAGTATGTCATATGTTATTCATAAAGACGAGTTACGTGTGGTTCAAATTAGGAGTCCATTGTAGGTGCTACTCTCTTGGTGTTTTCGAGGTGCTGTTGTAACCTTGCATATTAGTTTAACGGTACTTACCATATATTGAATATTAATAAACAATAAGTCTTAAAAGTCTAGTTTGTCAAAAAAATCTGATTTAAACAATTTTCCACTTACCCCAGATGTATCTAATCAGTGAAGACATGTTTGGTATCCAAATTTTCTTTAGTTTAAGACAGGAGCTTTGAAACAAATGTTGCTAACAAACACTAGAAGTCAATAGTCACCCAAATCTTTTCTGAAAATGTATCCCCAGAACTTCTGTTGAAGGTCATACAGACCTTATGAAAGTGGTGTAGGACACCTTTCCTGTGTAGCTGAATGAAATAACAGAAAAAAACAGAAATTGTGGATGTAATTACCATCAATTACATGATGTTCATGCATATGAAGGGGAGCCAGATCTTGCATACAACACTGTCTAAAATGGCTACTCACTGCATTTAGCTACACAGTGAACTTTTGCAGTTTGAGCAGATTGAGAGAAGTTTCGGGGATGTATGTACATGAAAGATTTGGGTGACTACTGACTTCTAGTGTCTGCTAGCAACATTAGATTTTTTGTTGAACATTTCCTCAAGAACCATGTTATTGAGTACAAGGTTTTAAAGACGCTCAGGCTGGTAAAATAAAATAAAAAAATCTACAGGAGTGTTAGTAAGGATGGCTGGAATGTTCCAGGCACACCAACCAGCTAGAAGAGTATAATTTTCAGGTTTTAGCTTGTATCAATATCAATAGCAATTTCTCAAAGCATGAAAAGACACACGATGGAGGAAGCAGACAGTGTTTTGGAAACACTGCGGCTGAAAATATGCCTATAATTTCATTAGGGGTTTTCCCTGCTTCCCTTACATGTATACATACAACAATGTAACAAGTCATTAAACATTACATAGTATATTGTCAAGCTAAGCACCACACTACATTTGGGTTGTTTTCTTTGCCACGCTGCATCAAAGCAATAACTAGCAAAGACCATAAAAAACAAAACTATGTTCTTCTAACATCTCCAAAGCAAATGCTGTTTATATGATGCAAACTCTTCTTTGATAATAATAACAATATCACAGTTAATCTCAGAATATGAGTGAGTGTGCTGAAATTATTGCATGACTATTTTATTAACAATAATAAATAAATAATAAATTCCAGGTTTTTGCAATGCCAGGTCTGAATTCCAAAGAATTCTTGCTGCATAATGTCCTCCGGAATTATTGACACCCTTAATTAAGATAAGCAAAAGATGCTTTGAAAGATGGCGTGGTTGGTCATTAGCTTGACCTAAAAAATTCTTGAGGTGCTAATAATTACGACACATTTATTTGGCTTTTTCCCATGAGTAATTTTGAAAGGTTAGATTTCTTACACATTTTCAGTCTAAAATCAAGATCAAGGTAATTTTGGGGAGCACTGTAGGTAAAGCCAGTGATGTAACATGATTCTGAACTGGCAATAAGGCCCTATACCAAAAAATCTCACTTTACTGAAATCTGAATCTCCGATTAAAGAACTAGGCCTAAAGATGCGTAAAGAAATGTCAAGAAAAAATGTAGTTAAACAGTTAATAATCTCATGCTATGAACAATATGAGGGAAAAATAACTTTTACTTTAGTAAATTGAGTTTAAGAAAACAAAAACTCCTTATCAAAACAGATTATTTTGAACAAAGGTATGTCTCACAGTCATTGGCACCCCTACAAATCCTTGTTGTATGTTCCTATTTATGCAATACTGCCTTTTAATTCACCTGAATGTTCATTAATTCTTCAGTGGTCATTCATGGCTCTCAGTTTCACTGGATATAGATAAGAGGTGCCACAAAGGTCTAAAAGTGCACTGACCCTCATAAGTCAGACAATAGCTATAAACATTAGCTACATGCCTGAAAATGCTCATATCTACTGTTAGGCAATCACAAAGAATTTTCAAACAACCAGAGCTATAGTGAACCTTCCTGGAAGAGGACAAGTGTATTTTGCTCCCATGCACAGTGAGGAGGATGGCTAGAGAGGCAAAACTTTCTCCAAGCATCAAGGCTGGATATTTACAAAAGCATATTGTGGTCACAACATCTCCAAAGCTACAATTAGATGTTTCCTCCATGCCAACAAAAAAATTGGAAGGTGTGAGAGAAGAGGGCATTTCCTTTCATCTAACCACAAACATAAGCACCTGAAGTTCAGTAGACACTATCAGAGCTACCGGACTGGAACTGGTTTCTATGGTCAGATGAAACAAAAAGGGTGCTGTTTGCCAATAAACACTAAAGGCTGGGTTGGTGCAAAAAGAAGAGAGGTTTTACAGAAAAGAAACTCATCCACACAGTTCAATACGATGGAGGATTAGTGGTATTTTTCGAAGCTGTCCCCCCCCCCCCCCCCCCCCCCCCACTACCCTGGGAACTTTGTTAGGATACATGGCGTCATGAAGATACAGGGCTCCATGAAGTACCAGGAGATTTTAAATGAAAATATGGCAGCTTCTGCCAAAAAATTGGGTCATAGATAGACCGTCCAGCAGGATAATGATCCAAAACAACGTCCACACACAAATTGTTCAGTGATCAGTGATTCAAGGTTTTGGCGTGGTCATCCCAGCTGCCTGACCTAAACTTCATCTGTATTGAGGACTGATGGACTAAATGTACTTTAATTAAAGGCAAAATTTCTCTTATGTATTTACAGAGCTAATAAGATTAAAGCTAATTAAACTGGTAAGATTAATATGACAGAGGTAATTATGCACAAAGGCATTTTCATGACATTTTTACACATCTTTAACAACGGTTTTAATAATTATGAGCTGACTAGACAGGCAGATAGATAGACTTTATTAATCCCAAAGAAAACTACAGAGCAACAAATGCACCTAAAAACAAGGCCGAACTATTCAAATCACATCTATGTAGGAGAAGCTACAAAATGTACAGATCTTAAAAAAGACACACAATACTTTGTTATGGATTATGGGTTATGGAGTTACAAATGTGTGTCATTACCAGTGAATATTTATATACAACATAACTTATGCATATACAACTTGAAAGGTAGTCTTTAACAAGATTTGTGAAAAGCTGTGCACCTGGATGTTATACACATGTATATGTTGTTCCAGATGAGATAATAAGCAGAATAACACAGCGTTTAATTACAGAAGCACTCTACATAACTGCAGAAGAATGAAGTAGACAGTACAGAGTACAGTGCCAGAGGGCTGGATATGCTGTTATTTCCTTGGCATGTGTTGCTGTGCTGGGACTGTGACACGAGAGCAAATCAGACAAATTGCAGCAGTAAGAGGAAGAAGATAGAGACACACTGTAAAACCATCCTTTAAAACTATCAAACAATGTTTTAACCTGAAAAAAAAACTGGTTACCTTAAAAGTTCATTGAACTTCACATAAGTTAAAAGAATGTAAAACATGGATTGTTCAGTTAACTTACAATTAATGGCACCAAATTCAAATGACACCAAACACAACTGGTCGCTTTATTAAGAATTTTTTTAGTGCAAGAACTGAGAAAGCACTTCAAAATCAAGGTTCCTTGATAGATTTTGAGTTGATTGTAGGGTTCTAGATAAGGCAATTCATTCGTATATAACCTTTACATTACATGGATGTTCTTTAAAGTTTAAAAGATTCTCCATAATTACATCTCAGTTATAACAATGATTCTTTAAAGATACATGCATTAAAAGGAACCAAGAGGCATCATGTTTATTATTAAAGAGAGAAAGATCATAGGAAAACAACGAAGAACGAAAGAAGATGTGCAATCTCACGACAAGAGACAGAGACCCCTACAGAGTGACTTGCAATTATCTGGGTTCTGAAGAGACATCCAGATGAACAAGGCCATCCCATCAGAGCGCTATAACAAGTGAGGCGGCACGGAGCTTATGCAGCTGCCCGTCCTAACAGACGTTCATGTCTCAGAGGAGGAAACAAGAACGGGAGAGAAAAAAAAGCCAGCACACAGATGGGAGCAGTGGAGGAGGAGGGCTTGAATTGGAAAAAAATGGCTCTCAGAGGTTTTAACAACCTACCCACATCTGTTTATTTAGAGAAGAAACCATTGTGTCACTCAGTTATTCTAACAAGTCGTGCCACGGCCGACGTTTAGGCCCGCAACGCTGGCTTTTCAAATACACAGTTTACTCTCAGGCAAAGTGGCCCCTGAGCGCCACATGGCCGGCTAAGGAGCTAGCCAGATGGGTGAAATGTGCCAAAGAGTTTCACGTTGCTTAGCTCTCCTGGCCCACTGACATCTCTATTGCCAGGGAGGTCAGGCCTGAGACCTTTCTGCAGAAGGCTGGGGAATGAGGAATGGGCGGTGGTTGGACTGATTAGCAAGTCCTAAACTTTTTAATTGGCCCAATAAGAGCCCTGGACAGCTGCCAAGCTGATACAGGCACAAGAGCCTAAATGTCACAGTCAAAGCGACATTGTTCCACTCTGGATTTTCCATCCACGGAGTTGAATGTGCCTTATGTTAGTCTTATCGAAATGCCACGATACGGCAAAAGAGGTTTGATAAGATGTGTAGCATACCTATACAGAAATACAGAGACGCTTTACAGGCTAAGTGGATGATTAAAGTTGTCTAAACGTGCTAGCACACATAAATAGCTTCTGTTGAAGCAATAATACAAAATCCATTGATGAAAAATTTGATTTGGCCAAACGATTAGCAAAGAAAAACTTCGCTGTCCAATATTTCTACAGCAAGTAATATTTCCACGATTAATCATGTTGTAAGTGTTGCCACATATTTTGGGTATCGCAGTCTGAATTCCATCAAACCTTATCTTCCCAAATTGAGATATCCCAGGACGGCACTGAGCATTGCTGTCTGATTCACCGGAGCCATTAGCGCATGGAAAGTGTCTGATTTATTTCAGATCTGGAACGGCGAATACTTGTGGTCACTAAGCATTTTTTTTTTGGTCACGCTGTGTTGCTTCTCATGCTGTAAAATTTTTCCTCGCTGCACTCCATGTTTGCCGGATTAAGGTCATGTCTGTAAGGGGTTATGTCTTTATTGGCCCATGTGTGCACATGGCATTCTCTGCCTCTATGAGTATGATGGGCCCTTAGGCCTATGTAAATAGTCACTTATGCAGTGGGGAAAGGCGGAGGGACCATATGTTGGAACAGCTGGTGCGTGTGTGTAAGGATCGAGTGAATCAGCCCAACCAGGGGTTCAAACAGAACCTGGCAGAACATCTCCCCTCTGATCTGCTATCTGTCAAGATATAGTGCTATCTTAGCAGCAAAATGGATTTTGGTTGAAGCTCCTCCACTGTATGACAGGAACGAAGATTTGTGGACAGGGATTAGCAGCAGGGCCTCAACATTCTTAACCGAAAGCATTTACTCCATCGTTAACCCCTTTATCGCTGAGGCAAAAAAAATATTTTTGATTTTGAATTGACGCTTTTTCTTTAACAATATGTTTTATTGATGTTATTGTCATATTCATTATGAAATGTAAAGAACACAGCCTATCAAAGCTAAATGTGTAGACTTTTATTTTGACAAATTTGAATAAGCCTTTTATAGTTACCCAGAAGAAACAAATCAATTCTAAGCTCTTAGGTACGTGAACTCTGTACTGAGTGCATGGGCACACTTGCTCAGAAACTATCGCAGTGCATCCTACAATAAAGGCAGCATTGTGCTTCTTTTATATAGTGATAGGAAACATGGTAGCACTCAGAAAGCTACAATTCCACATGTGGTACAACTTTACAATAAGATTCCCCCCATAAAGTGTTAATGGAATGAAAATTCGTTAATAGTAATATTTATTAATTAGGTCACCACACCTTCAAATTCCTTATAAGCACAAATATAAAAAGGGGGCAACACTGACCCGCTGCTTGCCAAATAGTGAGCCTATATTCATTTATGCAGTTAAAACCTCAGATCTTGCTGGTTACTAACCTTACTTTTCTGTTCTGCATCAGTCAGTATTGTCTTTAATACAGCTTCATCAAATATTCATATTCAACAGATATAACAGGTCACTGTTCTCCTTTTTATATTATCACTGCCAAGTAATGAATTTTAAGGTGTTGATGAATTAATAACCATTAAAAAACATATTTTAAGCAATACATTAACTGTTTATAAAGGCAGTCTTATTGTAAAGTGGTACCCCACATGCTGATATATTTTACTTTTGCCAAATGTGGACAAGCATATGGACCGGATACTTGGTGGCAGGGTTTAATAAGCTAAAGGGACAAAGCCAAAACCTCTCAATGTGATGGATAATAGGTTAAAAAAATAAGAACGCAGTTTTAACTTGTGAAAAACTCACTTAAGACTGCATTAAATGAAATATACACTGTGACCCTCCATTAATAACTCATACTTTATTCTGTTGAGAGCTCTCAGCTCATAAGAGAACAAACAGTAATTGCATTCAGTTAGAACAGTCTGCCTGCAGTAATATGGACCTGGATAGTTCTTTCATTGGATTTTAATGTGTACGAACACTGACATTAACCTGTGAATGTTTTGGCATTTTGATACACTATTTGAAAATAATCACACAATTGCATGATTTACTACATAAGTAGATCCGTAATGAATTACAGCTACATGCTGTATCAGCTGGTTCAGGTCAGCGTTCCTGATTTTTTCCATCATAGGGTTAAATATCAACAATAAGTTCAAAATGACAATGGGCAAAAATGTCAAGGATGACAAGCAAGACTCTTGACTCAACAATACACTCATGTTGTTGCTGTCCAAAGACAAACATGTACATCCTTTCTTTCATATTTTTTTACTTTTCTATAGCTGATGTTTACATTACGTGAAAATGTTATGAAGATTGGACCAATAGAAATGCTCCAAAAATGCTTGGAATAAGATCTCTTCATATTAACTTACACTAAAATTAAAGAACTTTTTGCCCTCTCCTGTAAAGTTAGAACTTTGAGATACTTGTTTTGCTTTGGATAGCAATTATATTCGAAAGTTTGAATACTCCTGATATTTTTTTGATTTTCCAAGTAAAATAACTTCACACATCCTCTACCACAAATCAAGATGTGGCATTTTTTTCTGCAGGTTTTGAGCACAATTTCTATTGGTAAATAAATAGAATATTAAATGTACTATAACTTTTCATTGCAATATGTTAAATTCAGCAAATAAACAGCAATTAAACATTTAAAAATGTGAAAAAAGTGTGTTTCTCTGTAGAGGATGCATTAACTTATTTTCACCTCTACAAAAATCTACAAAATACTTTGACCAGAACTGTAACTTTGTAAGCAAACTTCCATCCATCCATCCATCCATCCATCCATCCATCCATCCATCCATCCATCCTTCCATCCATCCATTTTCTAAGCCGCTTCTCCGTCAGGGTCGCAGGGGGGTGCTGGAGCCTATCCCAGCAGTCTTCGGGCAGAAGGCAGGATACACCGTGGACAGGTCGCCAGTCCATCGCAGGGCAGACAGACAGACAGTCACTCACACACTCACATCCAGGGGCAATGTAGCATGTCCAATCGGCCTGACTGCATGTCTTTGAACTGTGGGAGGAAACCGGAGAACCTGGAGGAAACCCACGCAGACACGGGGAGAACATGCAAACTCCACACAGAGAGGACCCTGATCACCCGGCCAGGGAATCGAACCCAGGCCCTCCTCGCTGTGAGGCGACAGCGCTACCCACCGTGCCGCCCTGTAAGCAAACTTTGTAAGAAAAAAGTTTTTTCTACTGACAAACACAAATACAGTGTGGATTTCTTCGGTTGTTTCAATAAGCACCAATTGAGAAATAATTATGTATAATCAGATTAGCCTCTGCTTTTATGACTGGTTATAAATGACTTCTAGACATGCTAACACGCTGACTTATATAGGCAGCCAGTTTTTGAGCAGTTACAATGACTTGATGAGGCAGCTGTCTATCTCTCTATCATGGTGTTAACAACAGCTGTTGTCATGTTCCAAGCTCTGGTAAGACCAAGAGCAGCTGTCACAGTGTGAAAAAAAAGTGCGAAATCCAGATAGCATGTCCTGTAGAACGCGGCCATTTGCAGATCTGACCTAGGTCAGGTTGTAGGAACGTTTGACCGAGTGCTTTCTCTGTGGTAATGTATCACAAATCTAATTACAAAAATTTCAAAGAGGTTATAATCATGGTTATGAGTTCAATATGTTGGCTTTTATTAATGTTTCTGCAGGAGACAGGAGAGGGGAAAAACTGGCTCCAAGTGTAATTTCCAGAGAAATGGAATAACTAAAGCAGGTGAGCTTAGTCTGAAGCAGAACTGGGAGAATAACTAATAGAAAATAGTTTGCATTTTGAGGTGCTGGGGGAGTAGAATCCTGGCAACAGCTACCCTGCAGCATATCTGCAAATGTCTGTTTCTTATTAGTGTCCTTGTCCGGCCAGTACTGCGTAAGAGTGGAAACAGGGAATAAATCTTTATTTATTTCCAAACCTAAAAATGTGGCAAGCCACAGTGATTATATTTGTAGTTGTGAAAGCAAAAAAATGATGCACAGCCATGTTTTGTTATGAGTCGAACTAATCGGATTTTGCAGCGAACAGGCAATGGCTATGTATCGAAACAGCATGACGTGGACAGTGCCATAACATAATAATCGAGTAAATAACCAAACAAGTGAGATAAACACTGCCCATCACCGTTGCATACACTTACATAATAGCACGCAGACAACTCGACGAAATTGTAGGGTTGTTAAAATCCATTTACTAGCGGAAATGGACTGCCAAATCCAGTTCGACTGACTTATCACTGCCCATTATCTCTCTTCCTTAAGGTCCTATAGAGGAAGTTCCATATCCATATAAATGGATTGTTCCTGTAGACTCATTTCCTGTAGTTTGATATTTCCTTTTCTTCCAAACACACCACCTCAACCCACACAGACGTACACACAGACATACACAACACATAGTTATCAACAGTCCACCTCCAACCACATCCACTCTTTGCATCTGTTTAGATGATCTCTCAACCTACAATGTACGTTGAGGGCTGAGTTTCCGGCTACAGATAAAGTGTGGTGCAAGACTACAAAGGCTTCTCAATGGAGGAATCCCAGGGCCTTTCTAATGTACACCAAGACAAGGAGTTTAAGGTGTGTCCGGAAAACTAGCCCCTATTTTTTTTTTTTTAAATACAAAGAAAGTCCTTTGCTTAATAATCCAGTATATTTGGGTTTCTGTGAATGACATGTGATCCAACTGAATAATGCAGGCTTCACCCACAAATGTTCTTTTGTAGCTACTACTGTGACATCAGAGAGTAAATGGGTAAGACTGAATGGGCAAAAGTCCTCTGTTTTTTGTTAACATACCTTCATTTAGAGTGCTGAAGTTAGCATGGTGGCACAATTGTCACTGATGTATCTAACCTGCCAGCTACATACAAGTAGCTACAACAGAATAATCCAGCACTGGGGATGCCAATTTTCTTTTGACCGATAACTGACCGTTATAATCAGTGCTTAATTGCAACCAAGAAGCCTAAAATCAAGAATATGACCCATCAAAATAATCATTTTGAAATAGAAGCTTCCAGATCTAAATGTTGACCTGCTGTGCTCAAAGCCATTGCAGAATACTTCAATACACACCAACTAAGCGTTTAAGAGCCAAAATCTATAAAAGTTTTGTTTGAAGCTAGTGGATGACAAGTATTATTTGTTATGATAATGTGATCAAAAACAGACTGGAATATATAATGATGTGCAACTGAGAGATCGAAAGTTATATTTACCACTTATTACTAGCTTAAAATTCACTTGTATGGCCTAAAATAAGCTAGAAGTTCAAATGAACATAAGTGTCACCACATTAACTCTTGAAAGCTGACGCTGCTGACCACGTCCTTCTCTATAATTTTGCACACCCATGTGTGTTTTACTCACACTGCCATGCTTTTCACTTTCTCTTGGAAAATAGGACAAAATAGTTGGCTGTGTTTTCAGTTGTGGATGTTTGCTTTCGATACGGTGCGTCATTGATATGCTGTCGTACACTGGAAACTTGGCTGCAAACACCATGATTTTTAGCTGCGCACTTAATTTTTCACTAGGCCTATTTAGTGGAACTTTAAATTAAACCTGCCTATACAAGTAGGAACTAGTGCTTAGTACAAAAAAAATTTAATAAATATTTTGAATCAATAGCATCAGTTGAACAATTATTTGTTTGTTGACCAGTTCATCATTTACATGCCTAAACTAGCTGACTCTAAACGATGATAATAGTTTGAATAGGACTTAAAGCTTGTCCCATCTCTAATTTGCTTTGAAAGAACACATTTGTGGATGGGAGAAGAACAGGTCAATTTAACAAATAACCGATGTGTCAAATTGTTCAATCCCAGCAATTCACCACAAGAAACTTTGGAGAAGTGGATGATTAGCAAAGACCATTGCAGTAGAAACATGGCATCATAAAGAAATCAAGCTAACAATGCCTCCCAGCAGAGATTTTTCTCATCATTAGCAGGGAGAACTTAAATTCGCAGTGACTTCATTGTGTTTGTCCCTTAATTGCATTACTGAAGCATGAACACACTTTTAATGGCACCATCAAAAAGTAATGATATGCAGCGCTCCGCCATCGAGCACATCTGGTGCGTATAAATTCAGCCTGCCAAAGAAAATATTTTGGTTGGTTCAAGGTTTTTTTTCACTCTCTTGTTTTCGTCCTCCTTTAAGTCCATGTAAAGTCGTTAACAGGTCGCTCATTAAGGAGATACATTCAGTGTAATTAAAATGAGTGAGTTTAATGCCAAACATTCTTAGAAAATGGGGAACGAACCCGTTTGAAGGGATGTAACCGTGAGCTAGTCAGAGAAGAAACCACAAAAATGAGCCAAGCTGGAGTTTGGAGGGACCCAGGTGCCGGCTTTAACCTATTTGGCCCCGGTGTGAGAAAATGACAGCAGCTGGGTTCATTTTCGAATAGCATAGCTTCAGGGTTCAGCGTTTGACTGACTTACAGAGGATAGTGTTCCCTTCATCCATCATGAAGGAGTGGTGTGATCTGGAGAAGCCTCCGCCACTCTCTGATCTGACCATCCGTAACTGACATTGAGTGCATTGTTTTGGGTGGGGAGCTCTGTGCACACTGGCCTAAAGGTACATTCCTGACTCTCGAGCACTGTTTGAAACACAAACCCCCTTTGTGCCTAGTGGACCCACTGAATCCGCTAACCTGAGCATCCACAGCCGACACAGCACAGCCTCTTTTTTTTCTTCCATGTTCAAGTGTGAACTTGCACAATATCATTTTACACAAGTGTAGCCTACCTTCATTTTCATTTTACATGCACGGCCACAGTTCATATCAAGATACAGAGATATCTGTCTTATGAGCTGCGTCCGATTGTCCTTTTTTCCATTATAGTCATCCAGACTGGTGGACTGTGCCAAGAAGGATCATTTTCAAACGTGTAATCCCCCCCTACCCCGCCCCCCTTTCCTGCTTAACTTACAGATCAGGCCAAAATGATGTCAGCCCAGAATGCATTTTCCAGTTGCTGAGTATGAAATGGGAGATTTTGTATGTGAAAACTGAAAGACATGAATGTGAACTGCTTCCCAGGCTAAAGCAGACATTACTAAGATCTCTTGAAAGAAATGCATTAAGGCAGGGCAGCATCAATTCTAAAGAAATGTACTGGGTCAGCATTATTCACAGTGGTGGTGACAGTAACCAGGCGTCTGAAGTGTTTAATGCCTCTAAATCTCCCACACAGAAAGCTGTTACATGAAATAGCTATGAATCCACTGCCTGATGCTTTGTTTTACTATAGTTTCCTAAAAGGTTTTGGCTTAAAACATGTTTTTTTTTAATCCTTTCATGGTTTAGAGGTCATGTACAAAACTTATTTATCTCAGCTTTCCCACTATTACGCCATCATCTACATTATATATTAAGAGAAATATGTGTAGATTCACTGGTTGTTTTTGGATAGTCAATAAAATGGATATATTTGCCTTGACATGATGGGACCCTGGTTCCTATCCCCACCACTGTGAAGAAATCTGAATTGGTAGGTTTCTCTAGAACTGAGCTTTTCAAAGCAAACCACTCTGAAAGACTTTACATCTCAGTAGGCAGAAATGATGAAAAGTCAGTAGAATTCCCGATTACAGAAAACGAGTTACAGTATCCTGTCAGACAGGTTTATCAGTAAAGTGTTAATGTGACTGCGTCTAGTTTAAAAAGCCAGTTTTCACTAAAAAAAACAGCGCCTCACAGACTGATGAAGCAAATTCCCTCTGATAAGATGATTTCTCTCAGATTTAGTCTTGAAACATAAACATACATTCACAAGGTCATGATTTATAACCTGTGTATGTTTGTGGCCGCACCGCCACACGTCTCTCCCCTCATGCAGCTCCTTCAACGCGCAACGACAACAAACTTTTCGGAGAGCCGTTTTTCAGCCCCTCCCCCATCGCCACGCCCACGCATGACGTCTAGATTTACGGTGCCGAGCGGCCGGACCAATAGGAGGCCCCCAAACTTCCGCACGACTCGAATGGATAAAGCGGAGCGAGCGGAGGAGACGGAGCCGCAGTGAGTGAATGACGGAGAGACGCGTTACCGGGTTTTGTCCCCGTGTTTACAAAACGGTGGATGAGAAAGTGACTCGGGTGAACTTCTGTGACTCATTTTGACATTTTTTAAGCTCCGCGGGTTGAAACTGCCGGAGGAAAGCGAGAACTCGGGGGCTCCGCGAGCGCTACACAGACGAGAGAACGAGAGCACAACATAACAGACGACGATAGACGAGTGGATAAGTGAGGACAGAAGGGCAGAAGAGGAGTAAAAAGAGGAGAGGAAAGAGAACTTCGCACTTTTCCTTCCTGCGGAGGACTTTCCTCAAGTTACGGCCGCGGAGTGGAGCTCCGGACTGAGGTAGCCTAGCCCGCTGGTAACGGCTGAAAATCGCTGTTTTACAGCGACGTTTAGTCCAGAAAGGCTCCGGGACTTGCTCGAGTTCTCTCCGCGAGCTAGAACGGAGTAGAACACCCCCCCCTGTTTCTCCTCGACCTCCTCCTCTCTTTCCCGGCGCCATGGTATGAGGAGCCCCGCGATGGCCGCGTGAGAGGAAGCGGCGCGAGCCCCCTCGAGAGAGAGAGAGTCGCGATGGCGCGCGGCCCCGTCGCCGCCGTCTGCGTGCTCGTATGCCTGGGCGCGTGCGCGGTGGCGGTGGTGGAGTGCGCGGCGCGTCGCCTCGTCTGCTGGGAGGCGATCTTGAACTGCCAGGCGGAGCCCGAGTGCCACTACGCGTACGGCCAGTACATGCACGCATGTGAGCCCGTGCTGGACGGGCGCCGCACGACGTGCCCGAGCCACTGCATCGCGTCGCTCGTGCAGCTGAACCTGACGCGCGGCGGGCCCGCGCTCGAGGAGTGCAGCTGCTCCTCGGACCCCCTGTGCCGTGAGGCCAAGCGCGCCATCGAGCCGTGCATGCCGCGCACGAGCAGCCTCGGCTGCACGGAGGCGCGGCGGCAGTGCGAGCGCGACCTCCACTGCCGCTCCGCCATGTCCAACTACCTGCTGCACTGCAGCAAGCTCTTCAGTGGCACCGTGTGCACGAGCGCGTGCCGCGAGGTGATCGCGGATATGCGGCGCATGCCCAAGGCGCAGCTGCTGGACACGTGCGTCTGCGACGGTACCGAGCGGACCATATGCGAGTACGTCAAGCTCAAAATGAGGAACCTGTGCTACGGCGAGCCGCCCGTGGACGACCCTGACGACGAGGGTTCTGGGTTTACGGATGATTACGGTGACGATGAAGGGGACTACCCGGACCGCCCGAATAACGGAGGACGCAGGTCAGGCGCCTCGGCCTTGTGGTCGTCCGTGGAGCTAGTGGCGCTGGCAGAGTCTGTCTTGGTGCTGGTGCGGCTTTTAAGCTAAAACTTGAACTGTTCTGTGGGAACTGTCAGATTCCCTGCGAGCTGCATTGTGGCCAGTGAAAATGACTGTGATCACTGAAAAGCAACTGGTCAGACACCCCACAAGCTGCAGTAGAATCAGGGAAAGTGACTACTCAGTCCGGTGAGTGAAAACAGCAGGTCAACTGGTCTGTAAAAGAGACTGGTCAGATTGGTGAATGACCGCCAGTCGGTGTCGGTATGGCAGTCAGGGAAAGTGACTGGTCAGTGAAAATGGCTGGTGAGACTTCTCACAAGCTACAGTGGAGGCAGTGAAAGCAACTGGTCAGTTAAAACGCCCGGTCAGGGAACATTGGAGGTGCTTGGTGACTCTGGACCCGACTGTCTCCAAAGAGAACGTGTCCACCTTTGCATGACACTTTGCTTGAGTTTTGTTCACGTCTCGAGGTTGGTCACGTTGCACCTTCTCTATGCAAGTGTGCCATTGAGTGACCCTTCAGCCCTCAGTGACCCTTCAGCACCTGCACAGCTTTCCATATTTATTCTTCACAACTGAACTCTGTACATGTGAGTAACAGTTGGTTCAAAATGAAATGCTAGATCAAACTCATTCTAACACTTCTGCCTTAAAAAGAAAAGAAAAACAGCATTGCCAGTATTTCAAGTGCTCTTCTCACATTGTCAAACAGGACACAGCCAAGTTGCCTTTAAAAAAGAGAAAGATACGATGTTGTTTTGTTACTTAGAGATGTAACCGTGCAAGGGTTTAATCAGAAAGCGGTGCACTGCCAATATGAAACTAGATATGTACAACTATTTTTCTATCTAAAGATGCCTTTGACCTTGTGTGAATGAATGAATAACATCTTTAAAATATGGCTTGAATGAATTTAAAGTAGGCTAGTACTGAGTTCTGAAGCACTCAATTGTGAAAGTATTGAATATAAGCATTTTCATGAAAAATACCATAAAATGTCTATGAAAACAAAGGGTGACGATTCCAGCTTTAAAGGGAGGTTATTAGATCTTTTTTGTTGTAATTGATTTTCCTTTCTAAAATGCTGTACAGTGTAAATAGATTTGCAGAGAATCTTTTTATTGTGTTCTCAAAGATGAATTATTGACTGTGTAGAAATGTCTAAATCCACTGTATGACTGCCTCGGTGATGTACTTTTTATAGAAGGCATAAAAAATGAAAGTACAAAGACGAGTGTGTGTAATTTGTTTCTTCTGTCTCAGAGAGATGGTCTGCAGTCGAGAAACATTAGGTCCCGGTTCTTCTAAACGCATGCGCTGCTTTTGAGGAACACATTAAGGAGCTCGAAGCATCGATATCCTTGACTTTGCAAACAGAAGTGTTTGCAGAAGGCCTAAAGCCTGACTTTCGGATATCTTTAGAACGTAAGCACAAAAGCGAATGGCTTTTCCCTGGGGTTTCACCAGGCCGAGGCAGACAGGGGTTTGTTTACTTTTCAATCACTGTGTTTGCTTAACTGCCTCCGTCTGCACGCCGTGCCTGCGAACAAAGCTAGCCTCTGCTAATCTGAAAGGGAGACAGTAGCATCGACTGCACGACTCAGAAGATTAATTACCTTGTTACAAGTTGTATATTTAGTCATTCTTAAAACTGAGTGGTTCACTTTAGGAGACTTTTGAGGCCAAGGCTTACTGAGCTACACATTTCTGGTGAGGGAGTTAGCAGTGGTGGTTGGTTGGAAAGCTAGCTTGACTGTTCACATGTGATTTACCAAACTCTTAACTTCTGTGTTGAAGGTTAATGGCAGCGAGACTATTAAGCCCCTAAACTGCAGACTTAGTATTCAGTTATTCAGTGACTACTATGAATCAGTGTGTAATGTATGCAGTTATAAGTGTGAGGAATTTGAATGTGGGGCCCCATAAAGGTCTTTCAAATTTAAAGGGTTAACTAGCACTGAAGAATAGATGTAATTTAGCTACATTTTATCCAAATCTGGCAGGAATATGTCATTCCCAAATTGCTTTCAAAAGCTGTCACTGATAACTTATATCGTCTCATACCCCACTATATGAATCCATTTGTGATGTACTACATATAGAAACATTTTAGTGTAAGGAAACATTATTTTCTACGCTAAAGCATTTATAAACCAGGCCAGTGCATTTTAATTATGAGGATTTACTGAGTAACTTTATACACTGCTGAAATTTTATACTACAATATACCGTGGGCTACTAATGGGTTGTTAATTGTTGGTGCACAGCGTAACCAAAGTTCTAGTGATGTGAGTAAATACAGTAACCTGTATTTACTGGAGGAGTGTTTTGAGGTTTGTGGGTACATTTGTTTACTTTGTCACATGCAAATCGTTTCAAGAGATACCCGCCCTCTCTCTCTCTCTCTCTCTCTCTGCTTCACCCTGTTAAACCCACCCGTCTCTCTCATTCTTCCCCTTCTCGTCACTGTGGGTCTTCAAAACGGAGCGATTGCAGCAAAATGTTTTATTAGAGAGGGGACAAGAGGCCTCGAGCGCCCTGAATGGAGGAGAAGTCGAGTGGCACTTTTGTCATGCTAATCTTAAGCACATAATGGCCCCGGCTGCACAATGGCCAGGCACTTCATTCCTCTAAGGCTCGCTGACACCTCTTCAGAGCCGAGCCGCGGGATAGCATGTGGGAAAGATCCGCTGGCCCCTGGTCCACACACTCCATCGGGGGTTGCGATTATGGCCCCCGCTGCTGGACAGGGCATATAGGCAGCGGCAGCCATAATCGCAACCCCCGATTTTTTCTTTTTCAGCACTCAGTTTAGGCCCAGCATGCAGCGTATGAAATAAATAGAGAGGGCCTCGTACAAGCGATGGGCCGGAACAACTGGAACCGAGCAGTTAAGCAAGAGTGATGAATACCTAGATGGATTTTTGCTGTCGTTCTAGTACAGGGCTGACAGGGTTGAGAGTGGCAGAGAATGACAGATGGAAACGGGCTCCAAGGCAAAGCATTGTGGTGCTTCATCACTGAGTTTTTTCTCCAGCCTGAGCTCGGAGCCGCTGGATAATCTTAGTGTTTGTTGACTTCCTTTGGTCCATGGTTCATCTGTAGCACCCTTTAGAGCATGTTCTGTTGGATATGAATATATTACATATATTGCATATTATGCATACTGTTTAGCTTAGATATGGACAAGAAAAAAACATTACATTTTTAAAAATCATTTCAGACTGCAGGTAATATAGCCAATATTTCTTATTTATTTCTCATTTATTATTGTAAGTGTAGATTTTTATGATCCCTTATTTGAACTAATCAGGTGAAAGGATCTCATTAAACTGGCTGACAATATTACTTCTTTTAGAATTTTTGCTTTTCACAGAATTAACCTGTGCAATGAGACAATTTGATTTGCTTTAACCTTCATACCTTCAAGACATTTAATTTGCCACAATATTCAGATAAATAGATAGACATATAGATACTTTATTGATCCCAAAGGAAATTTAACAATTTATTATTAATTTATTCAAAATGTTAAAAAGAAAGGTCCATTTTAAAACGGTCTCTTAAACTCTGTTCGTCTCATGGTGGCAATTCTGGTAGTTTGTTGTTTAAAGCTCAATGCCTCTTATGAAAAGCAACAGGTAATATGTTACAACAAACGCCCTCACCTCTCCAAACTATGATCAGTCAACCAGTCTACTATGGAATGATAACCAGTTTACAAAAGGCATCTGTGTGTTTGTGTTTCAGATCTCTGAGTGTCAAAGGTATCTTTCCTGCTAATCCATGCCTCACTGACTCCTGAGAAATAAATGCACGACAATGCTGAACTCCCATACTGTAGATAAGCAAAATCTGTCAGCGATTATTGTAGTGGTGCTTTCAAAGGTAGTGGGAAAAAAATTCTTCTATCACTGCAACAGCCATCATTAAAATAATAACAAAACGACTGTAAAGTCCTCAAACGAACAAGTAATTTATCTTCATCCCTCAGCCAAGAACTTTTATACAAAAGTTTGTGTGTCTTAACAAAGCGCCGTCTGTCGCTTTAAGATAAATGTAGCCGCCGCTTAACCAGTTATAATGCTCCTTTATTATTCTTTTGGATAATGAACCAATTTGGTGGGTCAGGCCTCAAACTCGACTTTCCCTTGTGATGTTTTCAATTACCTCCTGGCACTTTTTGCAGTCACAGAACGGTTTTCCCCTGTTGAAAAAAGAGAAGTGATGTAAAAACGATAGGGGGAACTTCACAGCAGGGACCTGGATTCTCATTACAGCAGCAGAATATAACTGCTCCAAAAACAGTCCTTTATTGATAAGCCACTTGGGGTGAACATCTTGAGCTTTTGTTGGAGTAATTACGCTTAGGTCAGATGCACTGATTCTCAGTGTCGGCCCCTTTGAGCCTCTTACGGGGGAAGTGATGAAGAAACAAGGAGACAGGCGGTATGATTGAGATTGGGGAATAAGCAGTGAAATGGAAAGCGCATTGGATAGGATTTAGGGTAATCCTTTAAAGTTAACACAGGGTATTTGATGGAAAGAAGGCTAGAAGGGGCCCCCCTGTCAACTCTCTCTTAAGAAGTAGTTGTGTTCTAAGTGATAAGTGTGGACTGGAGTTGTTTCAATGTTTTTGGACGTATGAGCTTGTTAGAAAGGCCCTGTTTATGAGGCCGCTGTTATATTCCCCAGTAAAAGAAAGCATTAAAAGGGCAAATATAGATGTTTTTCTTCATCAGGCTTTTACTTCTCCCCTTTGAATACATATTTGTAGTCCAGGGTTTTGAAATGCGCCAGTCCCTACACCCTCAATGAAGGACACTCACAAAATTGTCAAAAATGGTGTTTTTAGTATGTTCCTCGCTGTTCTTTTCACCAGCCTTTCGCTGCTTGAGAGCCAAAATTGGATTTTTTTCCCCCATCCGAGCTGCCACTTTGATTCCATCACGGAAGACCTCTGTTGAGTTCACAGCTCTTTGAAATGAGTAAAAGGACCTTAGCCCAGTCTCTTCAGAGGGGTCCGGCTTTTTTGCCTGCAAGAAAAAAAAAACAGGATTAACTCGGTCACAAAGAGATCACTTACCTGAGAGTTTGCAAAGAGCAACTCTAAGTTACGTTCCATATATAGTCCCACCGAGGAGCTTCTTCAGACTTTTTCGTGCTTTGATTGTCGTACCAAAGCAACAGTCCTGTATTTGTTAGCGTAGATGTAAACATGGACACACTTTGTTGAAAGTGATGCATTCTTGCTCATTCCAGATGTGGACAGAGAATAATATTTTAAAATACCACCGCTATAGTTAGAGTGTAGTGTTGAAGATTTGCAGGTTAAGATTTAGTGTTGTATTGTTGTTTAGTGCCAAGAGAACAATTAAATTGTCTGGAATGACTCTTAAAAGTAAAGGTGTCAGAAAGAGTTCCTTGGAATGATGCTATCAAAGAACCACTTTCAATGGATGATCTATTTTTATAAATGATGAGTGTGATGAACTTTCTTCAAGTACAAACCTCCTCATAATGTAAAGGTTCTCTACTTATTAAAGGGTTTTCATAGCTCTGCACATCCAAGCCAAGAACCGTTTAGAAACCTTCATTCTTTTTGAGCATTTAGAAAATATGAAATTACATAAACAGGTTTGGTGGTGAATGGTTAGAGTCGTTTAGAGTGGTTTGATGTGGAATGGTGCATTGTAGAGAAACTTGCCAACTCAGTGCGGTGGTGATAGGAACCAGGGGCTGTGATGTCTACAAAACCAAAAAAAGCCATTTTATTTACTATCCAAACTAACCAGTCAACCTACATGTGTCTTCTGAGTTTTTATATGTACGGTTTATAGTTACAAAATAGGGGTAAAAATAAAAATCTGCATGCACCCCCCACTATTTATAGATTTAATGTGTGTTAGGTAAAAACGTCTCTCAAAACGTCTCATAAAACAATGTCTCAAGCATCAGGCCACATATTCATTACCATTTCATGCAATCACTTTCTGTGATGTAGCTTTTAGTGGCATTAAATCACCACTCTGAATGACTTTGTTTGCATCTTTACCATTTAGTAATCTATAAAATTTAAAACATTGGTGGAATTCCCCTTCACACAAGTAATTGTTTTTATTATGTGTTCTTTGCATGTGTGAAGTAACACCAAAGAATGAACTTACCAAATAGTTTTTGCATGTTTTCTTTTAATAAATTGGGTACATATTGGAGCACTGCTATTTTATGTCACTGTAAGAGAGTAATTCCCATCTGCCTGTCCTCAGCACTGCTTATAAATGTCAGTCTGCTCCCATCAGAAATATCTTTCGCTGCTTGGATTAATCTTGGTTTCCCATGAATCCTCAATAGACAGAATCAACCAGGTAAGACCTTTCCCCCTCCAGGGCAATGCGACTATGCCAACACTACTATAACAGGCGTTGCGGGGAGAGTGGCCCAAGCTGAGATTCTATCGTACTGTGGGGAATAGCAGCCAGTGAAGGAGAAGCTTGGGTGCTTGTTTTCACTCAAGAGGATAATGAGGTGATGGAGGGGAGAGGTGTTTTTTACTAGCGCTGAGCATGGCCCCCTTTTTCTACGGCAACAGCCATATAATTCATCTGACAGGCAGGGGAGGAGAGAGCCAGCAAAGCGTCAGGGCCGCACTGCGAGGAGGCAGGGCCACTGCCACGGTGCCGATGAATGAAGGAGAAATGAGGCCGCAATGAATATCGGCCATTGAGTTTGAGAGACGGCGTCGGTCTGGCAACATTGGCAGAGCAAATAGGCATCAGTGGGTGGCGGGTGTTGTGGTTGTGTTGTACCTTTCTTTAATTTAGTTGAGGTATCACTTCACTTTATGTTCACTTGAAATGAAACCTTTTGAGCTTGACCAAATGAGCCATCTTTAACTGCACTTCCAATAACACCATCAAATCAATGGAGAGAGATAAACACCTCTGCCAGTGAATGAGGTTAAGACTTATCCAGCCAAAATATTTTGGATTGTGCTTTGATAAGGTAAGGAAAAGTTAGAAAAGTTAGGATCCATGCACTGGAAGGTTTCACTTGCACACCAGAAAGTTGTATGTATGCACCAGAAAATGTAATGTGCACATGAAGTTTCATGTGTACATCCAAAAAGTTTCATTCAAACGCCAAGTTTCACGTAAGCACCATAAAGTTTTATATGTGTGTGAAGTTTCATGTACACCTCACAAAGTTTTATGTGTGTATTAGAAAGCTTCATGTGAGCACCAGATTTCACGTGCCCATCAGAAAGTTTCATATCAACTCCCAGGTTTCACATAAGCACCAGAAAGAGTTATATGAGAACCAAGTTTCATGTGGACATCAGAAATTGTCATGTGTGCACCAAGTTACATGTAAGTACCAGAAAGTTTCAGATGAGTGCCAAGTTTCACGTGCATGCCAGAAATGTGTACTCCAGAGAGTTTCATGTGACCATCAAGTTTCATGTGTATACTAGAACATTTTACATGATCAAGCTTCACATGTACACCAGGTTTTACACATGACAAACTTTCATGTGTGCACCAGAAAGTTTCATATGAGCACCAAGTTTCATGTGTACACCAAGTTTTAAATGCATACCAGTTTCACAGCAAGTTTTGTGTGTGCACCAAGTTTACAATCATTTGTATGCTACAAAGTTTCACATGAGCTACAAGTTTACCATGTACATCGAGTTTCAAGCACATGCTAACACAAAAACAGTTTTGTATGCACAAAATGCTTTCAAGCACTCACAACATACTTTTGCATACTCACCTGAAAGTATACTGCAGACAGAATTTAGAGTCGCGAAGGTTTTATGTTAAGCTTATAAAGATTCTGGAACTCACCTGAAAGCTCCACAATTTAAATTTTTTGCATTGGGCTCATGTAGATATCATTTGTATTAATGCTGGTAAAGCTCAAGCATAATCAGTTAAAATATCTTTTGCTGCTTGGCAAGTGAATATATTGAATTTTCATGAGTAACAAAAAGCAGATAAGACCTCTATCCCCTTTCTAAAATTACACCAGGAGTGAACCAGGGTGAGAACTATTTAAGGTCTAGAACGTTACACATATATGCACATTTAAAAATATTCAAAAAGAGTTCCTTATGCCCTTGAAGAACCACCTGTGATTTCCTTCAAGAACCTTTCAATAGATTCATCTTCAAAGAACCATTTTTGCATGTGAGAATGTGAAGAATCTACAACAAGTCTAAAGAACACCAATTACAGTATTTTCCTAAAACCCTACATTCAAATCAAGAACCAAATATGAACCTTTGTTTTTAAGAGTGTATATGTAGTGTGCAGTACTTTATAACAGACCATGATGTGAAAGGCTCGATAGCTTTTGAGAAATGATTGTTCTTCTAGTTCACCCCATCTAGTTCTTAAGGTATCATCAAAGCAGTGGAGGCTAAATGCTAGCATGACCCCGTTTGACCTTGCTAGTAGTCTTCGGCTGCTTTAGATCCCCAGGAGCAGCCACAGCAGCAAGAGGCATCATCTGCTACTTCATCCAACCACAGGACAAATAAACTGTCCCACGGACAAGCTAAACAAGAGCGTGCGTCGAAGGAGGAAAGAAGGAGGGGTGGCTGGGAGTGAAGAACGAATGGAACAGTGCAAGGAGTGCGGAGAAAAAGAACTCAGTAGAGTGGCTGTTTAAGCCGTTGTTGGTAGAGGAGCTCTGTATGTGTTTGTGTTGAAGCCATTGACTCAACATTGACCAAGTGCAGGAACACCTCTCACGTACATCCACACAAAGAATCGTTCTGACCCTTCACTTGCCATTGGGTCCATTTACTGACACTGAATGCTTTGGCTGACTCGAAAGCCTCCACTGGACTCCCGCATACAAAAGAAAAGGAGAGTCCACTTAAGGACAAGAATGGGTAAAGACAAAGGAAAAATAAAAGATAGAGGGTGAGAGAAGGAGAGAAAAAGACAAAAACCTGCTGACATGGGGCATAACTTAATTTCCACGGTCGTAGGGCAGCTGGGCAGTGCAGTCTGCTGTGGAAGGCCATTCCAACTTCAATGGCTCCGCTGACCCTGAAGGGGAACTCAGTGTGCGTCCGGCTTCACCGCACTTTATAGCTTGACTTCTAGAAGCAAGCCTGTTCTCAGTTTTCCTTCTGAAGATTATGAGGCGGTTCAGCTGACTGATCAGACGGAAAACTCCAAAATACATTTTTACTTTTATCAATTCTTTAATACTTTAATACTTTTTGTCCATTGCCTTTCTCCTTTGTGAGGTGCACCAACATAATGTTAGTAAACGGCATGTTTCCTGTTAAAGATAATCAGTCTGGAGATATGACATGTAATGAATATACAGACATTCTTCATATTCAGATGGAACCCTTAGAATTTGGCATCACATTTTGCCCTAATTAAAATGCTGAGATATAAATAAAGTAATTCAAAGTGGGTGTGAAGATGTGAAATGTGCGGTCCCAGAGGAACTCACTGGAACTGGAATTTTTTCACAGTGGTGATAGAACCGTACACCTGAAGTGTATAATGCCTCTAAAATCTCCCTCGTAGAAAGTTAGTACAACTAAAAGGCTTTAAAACATGTTTCCTCATCACAAAACTTTCATCATTTTTGAGATAAAGCTTTGGTCTAAAACATGCAGGATGTTGTAAGACTAACATGATTTACCACTATTTTACCATTACCATAATTGCATGTATTTATGTTTAATTATTGCATATATAAAAAGATCTGAAAACAAGTGTAAATTTACTGGCTGCTTTTTGAACCTTTAGTAAATTAAATGTCTACATTTACACTCTGGATATTGCATCCTTTGGTTCCTATCACCACCACTGTACAAAGAATTCAAGTTCATTTCATGTTTCTCATTTCAAAACACTGAGTGATTATATAAGGCAGAGATTTAAAAAAAAACTGGTTGAATTTGGTTCTGATTATTTCTCACAGCTCACTGAAACAAGCTGAGAAATTCCATTCAAAGTGGCGACACTAAGCTTCCAACTGAGATCACAATTGGGAAATGGTTTTGTACATGCAGGCTTGTATTGTGGAAATAAAAACCATGTACATTTAGATTTTTGCCATGTTTTTTTCTTATTGCTTGGTATCAGCAATTGGGAAAAAAGTCGGAAGCGTAAACTTGGACCTAAACCAAATATAAATTGTTTTCAACTGACTAGGGTATTAAACGTGTAATTGCATAATTACACTTGAATAGTACAGCAACAACAAAAGTATTAACCCTCAACTATGTTTTAAAGCCACTTGTCTCTCTTTGAACTGTACATATCATTTACTAGTCTTTTATTACTAATTTCACTCTTCTAACTCCAGTAATTCAAAAGGCTATTTGAGCTTCTTTAGGAAGCACCACTTACAATCTTCAAGCACCGACTTGGGCGAAACCCACAGAGTGTTGTTTTAAAGGAGTTTTTACAGCCTTGCTTCTCCACAGTAAGTCAAGAAGGCTCTCGAACGGTGGTTGACATTGCTTACAAACCAGGATAACGTAGAAGGATGGAATGATTAACTAAGTACAAAAATCAATCAAGGACAATAAAACGAAAAGACAACAGAAAGAGTTTGGGGTGGAGGGTGAGAAGGAGAAAAGCTTGAAGAGAATAAATAATGAGGCCCAAGCTGGGGAGTTGTTAAGAGTTAATAGTCTCTGAGGAACTCAATGGGGGCTGGGGGTTTCACTCTATTAAGCCGACCCCCAGGGCCATGGGCCAAATTGTGCCCAGTTGTTGTCCTGAAAGAATTCATCCTTCACACATTCAACTTCGCCCATTATGTTGTCCCTTTTCATGGCTAAGGCCATGCAGGAGAACCCAGGGGCTAAAGGAATAAGTACAGGCTCAGAGAGAGAGAAATGAGGGAATGAGAGCGCGAGAGAGCGGTCATAAATATGTTGAATTGGTGCGCGAGTTTAACTGGCTTTGTGTAGCAAACACAAATGATCCTTCAGAGTAATTAATTAATTCGCCTCATAGGGCTTCAGCTATTATGTGGTGACACAACAGCCAAGCACTAGAAGAGCTGAGATGTTTCCCATGGAGTTTTCCCCCCTTTTCATTTTAGTGATGCAAGAGTGTGATGATAAATTATATTTGCTGAAGTGCGTGCACGTGCGTGACTGTGCTGTGTGCTTTTATGAACACAGAGTCATTTGTATTAAAGCCTGGCTGGTAACGAAGTGCTGGCCATGTTTAGGAGGAGTGTTATTGCCTTGTTAAGCATTAACTGAACCACTCAACACTCAAAGTCTAGAGAGATAGAGAGAGGGGAGGAGGTAGAATGCCAAAAGATGGCTACTTTATTTATTTCAAGAGGAATGCCGCCTGTTTTTTAAATCATTCATAGCAAAAAGAAAGAAGGTTTACGAGTAACTTTACAGGAGAAAGAAAAAACATACATTACTTTTAATGTGAGTCAGTGGAACCAGACATTTTTCCACATCATTTTGTACCATTTCTATTAGTCCATTTATTATGAAATTTACGTACAATGTAAAGGACAACAGCCACTTCCAAGTTATGTCAAAAACTGAAAAAAATAAAAAAACACAACATCTGACAGCAGCGATATGCGTATGTATATAGGCTCTGTTTGGTTTTTAAAGGCAGTATAGATGTATCTTTTGCTGCAATACATACCCCATAATCCAGCACTGACATGTGGAGGAGAGTAACTGTTTTGTACATAATATTTTTATTCTGGTTATAAAGAGCGCAGCATGCTTTCTGAAACTTTCTGAAAACACAATTTTTTTTCTATGTAAATGATGCTAACATTTAATGCTAACAGCTAGCAGTGAGGTATCTTGGCATGACATCACGTCTCAAACGTAATTTGTTTGCCTATGCTCTCATCACAGAGAGCTGCCTTCTAAGACACTGACTTATGAGACGGCACAGGCAGCAAGACATCAAGCGTCAGGGCACATTCATTTATATTGCACATGTAAAAGTGACAAAATGTCACAACTAAAATGAAAACATACAAATGTAACTAAGTCAAAGGGAAATTTATGAAAACAGCACCACCAATTACTAGACAAAACTGCACAATAAATTCAACAGGGGTAAAAAAAAAAAACAAGCAGATGCAATCAAAACAAACAACAAAACAGTAAAAGATAAAAGACGAGAGTAACTGAGAGTGAGATTGAAAAACCAAGACAGAACAGATGACTGTAAACTGTTCAACAGGACTCTTCGCAGCTGAGGGAATACAGGTTTTTAAATATGTCTTAAAAAGGTATGACTTTATAAAAAAAGGGCTAAAGTCTTAAGGCAGCAACAGAAAAGGCCAGTCACCTGCAAACCTCATCCAAGAGTGTGGAATGGCTAGAAACAGCTGGTTGGAAGATTGTAGGCCTTGAGAAGTGGAGTGGAGGCAGAGGAGGTCAGGAATATAGCTCAGAGCCATGCTGTTGTAGAGCTTTAAAAACAAATAATAAAAAACGTAATTCAATCAGTGCAGGGAGGTGAGCACAGGGGTAATGCTCTCCTATTTCTTGGTACCAATCAGAGGCTTTGCAGCTGCATTTCAGACCAGCTGCAGGAGTGACAAGCTCGACTGAGACAGTTCCACTAATCAATATGAGAGGAGATAAACGCGTGAATGACTATTTCCAGGTTGTTAAAGAACAGAGAGCATTTGAGCTTTGCTACACTCCTAAGTTGAAAGAAGTTACTCGTTGTCCCTCTTACTGAATGTGTTCTAACACACTCTTAAAATTAGAGCTGCCTTAAAAGATTTCTGTATAGTGTATATAAAACAGAAGAAGTACTTTTGGTTCCCTAAATACTTTTTATTGGACGGTTGCTTCAAGAATGGGTGGCCTTACGCTCATGAGTGGCTGCTCCAGAGCATCCTATTCTGTTGATTGTGCTTTTCTACAGAGATTACACAAGCAGATCGAATGCCTGTGTCAAAAGTAGCACCTTAAAGTGGCGCTACTTAACAAATCTGTACAAACTTAACAAATCTCTTAGTTTTGCTTACTTTTGGACATATAGTGTAAATTTGCCAATGCAATCACGAGCTGACCATCTACTTTATTTGATTCATCTACCATGTTTGATATGAGGTCAACCAACCAAGTCTACTTGACACTGACCTAGTAGTGTAATGTTAGCGTATGTGTAAGTGCTATCAGAGTGTCAGGCACAGCACTGTTGCTGGAGTTTTAACACACATCATCACTATTAGTTTGAGAGTGGCCCACCAAAAATATCCAGCCAAGAGCTGTGGTCAGAAACTGACTAGGGCCAGAAGATGGATATTAAACAACACTTGGCAACAAGCTTCAGTTCCTGAGTGTACACCAAGACTGTGGAACTGCAAGGAAGTTGTTTCTAATGAAGTGGTTTGTGAGTGTGTATTCATTCAGCACATTCCCATCTTAGCAAATCTTTCAGATATTCCTATATGCTGTCAACCTGGTGTTACAAATATATTCATATATTTCAAAATATGAAGTTAAAATTGATTGGCCTACTTAGATGCTTCAATTTTTCAGTACAGCTCTTTGATCATTAACTTTATCTGAATGTCACATCTGCATGTAATGTTTGGTATAACGACCCCAACAAATCCCTGCTCAAAACTCCAGTACCAGCCTTTTGGAAAGTGCTTTGAAAGCTGTTTTCCAAGCGTAAATGCCAGTGTGACCTTTTTTCACAGCAAAAGCAGTACATCACGGAGACCAGCTAGCTAGCTCAAAGAAGGTCAGTGGGTTTAAGATAATGTTCCAAGCCAAGGGAGCAAAAGAGAAAAGAGAAAAGGGTTCACAGCTACTGAATGTGAAGATTTATGTTGTTTGTTTTATTTTACTTGCATTTTAGACAGGGGATGCAAATATCATAATAAACTAGTTTATGTAGCTCTTGTGGTCAAGTAATTTAAGTAGGGCCATGCTAGCCTACATGGTAATAACGTAGCTAGCTAATGCTTCAGCAAACTCCTCACAAAGTGGTCATTAGTTTACATTCTGATGATACTAGTACATTAGGAAGTGGCTGTCATTATTAAACACCTATGTACCATCACTAGTGATCACATTCATAGCAGTATACTTGTGATTGAGGAACTGGAGATTGCTAGCATGAGTTCTCATAACCTTGTTAGCTAATGTTAACAGCGCAGACCGTTTACAAAGTGATAATTCGACAAATAACAATCAACACACACGATGGTCTGCTTTTTTTGTTCACTTAGTGGTCAGTACTTATATCAACACCCTATCCCACCTTTAGATTAGGCCCATTAAAGACGGTCGTATATCGTCTCTGCCATATCAAAACCTCTTTCATATTTTCATCACAAATGGGCCAGTAGAAATCCCACCATTTCGAGCTAGGTAATAAACCACTAATGTTGGAGAACCAGCTGGCTTGAATCATTCCTGGTCCCCAGGGGAAGACCATGCAGGAGAACACGGTCATGTGTTTTCTCCATCCTTCTATTCAACCACATCTATCCTCTCCTTCTCAGCCCTTTCTTCCTGGCCCGCAGGGCCCTAAAAAGCACCTTTTTTGTGCTTCCATTCCGCAGTCCCCTATGACGGGCCTGATTGGGAAAGACAATGTTTTGACTCTGGCCCTCATTCTGTCTTTTTCTCTTTCATATTTCCTCTCCATCACAGACTTTTTTCCTGTATTGGTACACGGCTGCAGGCTTTACACTTCATTCGATTCATCTTTCTTGAAAATAAAATAACAATCTGAAAATAAATGACAACCTTTCTCGATAAAGCTCAGTTCGCCGCTATCTTGACCAAACTTTGCTCTGTTTTTAATTAAATTGAATTTAACTGCCACATTCCTCTGGCAGCAGCAGCAAATAAATTAATCATTTGAACATGCTGGTCTTGATTATGCTTAAATTCTTACGTTGGGTTTTGTTTTTTATGTAGATGGGAGTGACTTTTCCCGTTAAAAAGATTCTTTTTAAACATTCTTTTCTTTCTTGGGTCCTGCCATTTCGGTCAAAGGCCTGCCAAGTAGATCAGATCAGTGAAATAGAGATGTGCTCCCTGAAGCATTTTGTTGTTTTTTTTCCCCCTCGTTTATCTTCGTAGCCCTGGATGGCCCTATCAAGGTGAGCTAAGTGGGCGCCCTTATACTCTGAAAAAAATGTGGGGGAAGTTTGGGAGGGGGGCAACAGCTGTTGCTTTCACAGAAACTTTTTTAACCTCTCTCCTCTTGCCAAGGCGCGTCCAGAGTTAAAAGGGCCTCGTCGCCTTGGAGACGACCCTCAGTCCCTCTCCCCTCCCCCACACACCCACTTGTTCTCTCTCTCTTGGCCTCTTGTCTCTCTCTCTTCTCTGGGTTAGGATGGGTATTGGTTTACAAGCCAATGTTCAGCCCTGAAGCTCCAGATTCTCTATACTAAAGCTTCTCAGTGCTTTATTATGGCACCCTGATGAAGGACGGCAAAGGAATCCAGCTCAATCTTTCCACCGCTGACCCGTCTCGCTCAACACACCTGATGAACGAGTGGGCGGAAGGCAAGGAATTTTAATCACAGATTCCTGACATCCTGCCTGGGCTTTCGGTTGCGGGTCCCGGACCCTGAGCCAGGTGTATTTGTGTGTCTTGAGTCCTTGGATTTTGGCCATTGGTGCCAGTACTGTTTTATTAGATTGAATCAAGTTACCCACAGGCCGGCACAGTATGAAGTACACTACACAAGACACATGGCTTAGGAAGGAGTCAAAAAAGCCAAAGAAATAGTTCAATGAGAAAAGAAACACACATTATTCTAGTTACTTCAGATGTAGTCGATCAGCCGAGACATGCTTGGAGTGTAAATTTGCTTCTTTAGCGGTTGAGCTACAAGGGTAATGTTGCTATCCAACAGTAAGAGTCAATAGTCACCCAAATCCTTTCGGTAAATACAGCTTCAAAACTTTGCTCAACCTACTCAAACCACATCCAGCTCTTCTTTAAGTTTGAACAGGCTTGTTGATGTACTTTAGGACAGTATTACATACTATAAGCTATAAGAATGCGATTCACTTTACTGCGATCAGCCATTGTAGACAATGGCGTTGTGTGGAATTCTGCCTCCCCTGCAGGATCCCCTATGCTAGCATATTTTGTTTAGATTCACAATTTCTGTTGTTTCTATTTACAAACATATATATTCAATTATAAGATTCAAGATTAACTTTTGCGTATACAAAGAAAGAACAGAAAGAAGAAATCTGGAGTATCCATATGCCTGCATGATATGTGTGTTAAGGAGGTTGAGAGAAGTTTCCAGGATGTATTTATGGAAAAGATTTGATTATTGTCATGTAATGTTTATTAGCCTTGTAGCTCTAGTGCTAAACTAAAGGAGGCAAGTTTAGACACCAAAAAATCCCTTTAATATATTAATCAGTTATTCAGTAACTACTATGAAGCTAATATGTAAGTTATGTTGTACGAGTGAGAAACTGACCTATCCGTGCTGCACCCATAGCAACTGCTTTGAGGTTGGACAAGGTTTATAGAACACTAACCAAAATCCCACTTAAAATAATGATACATTTTAGTCTACCTTTTAATAGTAATGCTACATAAAGGTTCAATATTTCTGAATGCCACAGCACGCCACTGAGAATTTCACTCATACTATTAATTAACCCCAGAAGCCACAGTAGATGACACATGACTTGGGATTTACACCAAGAAATTTAGCCAATCTAAAATCTTTAAGATAAACATCCATCCATCCATTTTCCAAGCCGCTTCTCCGTCAGGGTCGCGGGGGGGAGCTGGAGCCTATCCCAGCAGTCTTCGGGCGGAAGGCAGGATACACCCTGGACAGGTCGCCAGTCCATCGCAGGGCAGACACACAGACACAGACAGTCACTCACACACTCACACCTAGGGACAATTTAGCACACCCAATTGGCCTGACTGCATGTCTTTGGACTGTGGGAGGAAACCGGAGAACCCGGAGGAAACCCACGCAGACACGGGGAGAACATGCAAACTCCACACAGAGAGGACCCCGGTCACCCGGCCGGGGAATCGAACCCAGGCCCTCCTTGCTGTGAGGCGACAGCGCTACCCACCACGCCACCGTGCCGCCCTTAAGATAAACAGTTAAATGCTAATCATCTATTACCTCAAAGTACTACCCTAGCCTAGTTAATAAATTATTACCATTGTTTTTCTTGCATTTGTTACCATAAAAAAGGTTGATGTACTGAAATTGATGTACAACACATATATTTGCCTGGATTGTCCTAATGTCGTTGAGAGCTATTTCTACATCACAAGTTGGAATTGTCAGGGTCCAAGCACTTTGAGCCTTGTGGAGGCAATACAACACAAATGATGAGTTTTGAGAATGACCGTCATTTACAGTGGAGTAGTTTCACAGTGTTGAGGTTTCACTGACCTTTTGGCCTTAGCATGGCTTCTAGTTTACAATGCTATGCCTATTGAGCTGGACTAGGCAGGTCATAAATGAAAACAGTGCTAACAAATTTGCCATCATGCTAACCTTAGCTCAGTTACATGACAGTTAAAACTATACCTGCTCTGTCTTAACAGTGTAACCATTTACACATGTACATGATAAACACAGAAACATCTTCTTCTTCTTCTTTCAGCTGCTCCCTCTAGGGTTCACCACAGCGGATCATCTGCCTCCATCTTGCCCTATCCATTGCCTCCTCTACTTTTACACCAACCATCTCCATGTCCACCTTCACTACATCCATAAACCTTCTCTGAGGTCTACCTCTTCTCCTTCTACCCGGCAGCTCCATCTCCAACATTCTTTGTCCAATATGTCCACTATTCCTCCTCAAAACATGTCCAAACCATCTCAACCTGGCCTCTCTGGCTTTATCTCCAAACTGCTCCACCTTCACTGTCCCTCTGATCTGCTCATTTCTAATCTTGTCCATCCTTGTCACTCCCAACGGAAATCTCAGCATCTTCATCTCCGCCACCTCCAGCTCAGCCTCCTGTCTTTTAGACAGAGCCACAGTCTCTAAACCATACATCATAGCAGGACGCACTGCTGTCTTGTAAACCTTCCCTTTCACTTTTGCTGCTATCCTTCTGTCACACATCAGCCCTGACATCCGTCTCCACCCACTCCATCCTGCCTGCACCCTCTTCTTCACCTCTTAAACACAGAAACATCAAACAAGTATATCTTTATAATATTCACAATAACTAACACAAACAAATCTTGTGTACTACAGTTTGTTATTAGGATTGATGGGATTATTGCCAGTATTTGTGGGTAAAGCTCACTTATAGGTCCCTATGATGTAAACGATTCACATCCCTTGATTCACCAAACAAAATACTTTCCTGAATTTTTTACTCAAAAGCAATACATTTTTAAAACAGCACCCTACACATCATGAGCTTCCAGCAGAATAAGCCTATATTAGGCTTTAAACTATGTGCCTTCATGGCACCATTATTTTGAGAAACAGCTATATTTTCTCATCAAAGAGCCTTGTTTATGAATCATAAAAGCTATGCCTTCAAAGCTCTTTGAAGAACTATTTTTTCCATCTGAAATAACAAACTAAACATGAAATGTATTACATATGCGGACTCATTAAAATGTGCTTATTATGCATATTGGCGATGTGCCTTGGGTTAAATGCCTTCCAATTAAAATGTAATCTAGACGCTTCATTGTATTTTGAACTTTCCACTTATATAGGCCAGCATTAATTAAACGGCGGCCTGCTGAGAGGACCAATTAGCTGCATCTAAGACAAGGCATCTTTATAGCAGCTGATATCTCTACAACTGCAAGCTAGTACAAAAGGGAGACAATGAGAGAGAAAGTTCTTTTGGCTTTTTTGGGGCCAAAGCTTAAGGTTTCTCATAACTCATTTATTTTTTAAATTAATCTAAATGGGCCACTGTGGAATTTCAAGTTTAACTCATGCTAATGCAACCGTTTCAATACTAGAATGTAGTACTACTGAATTGATCAAACTTCGCTTATTTTATAAACTACACATAATGTTTTGTGAATTACACATGCAGTCTTACTACCTTGGAAGTTGAATGGAAGTTGCTATTTGATTGCAACTACTGATGTTGGGTGATCAGTTCTTGATCACAAATTTGACTCCAGCTCATCTCAAAAGTACTGGATGGAGCCCCATCACTCGAGAGAAAGCGCTTCCAATGTACAATAGGCCAGTGTTGGGAAGCCTTTAACCTCTCTAGCCAACACATGACATTGGGTAAGGTGACCTTAGACTATTGTACTGGCAGTGCTTTTCTGTAGAGAAAATACAAGCTATATGTGCTCAAATGAGCACATGTATCAGTAATGGGTGCACCTCAGTAGCTGAATCCACAAAATAAATTGTGTCTGGATACTTTTGGACAATGTAAGTGGTTTTTAGACTTCAGCCAGAGTTTAGGCCTCCACCACAATGCCATCTCATTTCAAGCACTTCTGTTTTAGGCTTCATAAACTGAAAATACTGCCAGACTCATTTTATTAGCCGTACACCGGCAATGTCAACTTCCCTGGAGGAAGAATGATGTCATTCGGCAAAACCTGTGGTTATTGAGTGTAGAGGGCAAGCGTGCAGACGTTACAGCGAGGTTTTGATTAAGCCCATTTGGCAAAGCTCCCCCCTTCTGAGACAACCAGCCAATGGGGCATTTCTGTGGTAAGAACAACCTCAGCATTGTGTTGGTTTTTAACAGGCACCACATCGACATGGACATTGCTTTTTACCATTATGTAGCAAAACTGTTATGAGAAACAGTATGCATATTGTTCTGTTTCTGCGTCTACACGCATGTCTTTTGGACTTTTTCTCAGGCCTTACAGCAATCTAGACTTCTAAGACTGTTAAAGCCTATTTGGAATGTAGTATGGTACATTTTAATGCTGGAGAAAGTATTACAAATTTTGAGGTTAGGTTGGTCTAATTGATTTCGAAGAACCATTTTCTCAGCCCCCCTGGGGGCAGAAAAAAGCAACCGGCTTACGAACTAATTACAGTGTAATATACAGCTGATTTAGAAATTAGAAGTCAGCAAAAGGTTTTGATATACCGTGTGCGCTTGTCTCTCTGTGGCAACAAACCACAACACACATTCAGCTGTCTTCATTTGTGCAAACACAGTGCTAGAGGGCAGGGGATGGCATGCCCGTGGAAGCCCTCAGAGAAGAAGAAAACTTGATGTTGTCACACCTTCCTATGAGCGAGTAAAGTTCAGCCTGAAATCATTTTGTAGACTTTTTATAGCTTCTGTAATGGGGTCAGCAAGTGCCACTGATTAGTATTTCCCCAGAAAATCCCAATGTTGGGATTCTTCAGTCTCTTGTTATGATATGAGCCAAAGAATTAGTTAAGACTGACTGAAAATGGAGCAAAACATCCTTAATTCCACAGAGGATTACTGCAACTTAGTAGGACCCTTGTGTTTGTACAAGAGAAGATAGCGGAAGCTCATGTTTCATGGTTAGTCTTATTATGGTTAAGTGCTAGCAGCACTGGTTAATGTAGTCAGCACTGGAATAGTGGACTAGTTCTGGATCAGCACAAGAAAGTATGTCATCATGCTGCTCAGTTTCTACAGATTTCTCTCTCGCAGTATGTTTAGACTACACTTCATGGTTATGACAGCTTGTCAGGTTGACTTGTGGAACAGTGCATGGTGTTGGTACTGCAGAAGTTAATCCTATTTTATGAGTTCCAAGGTAATACCTTAGTTAAAACTTGCTCTTGGGCAGTCTTGTACATTGAAATTTGACATTGAATTTGTTTTTACAAATACCTAATTTTTGCAAATAATGAACTTTGCAACTCTTGCTATTGATAAAAAAACATGACAAAATAAGATATTACATATTTTTTACTCTTAACTCATTGAAAAAAGAGGAGAAATTCTGTTGAAATGCAGACTTGCAATGCATACCACATTTGTGTTCCGAAAGTAGAAGAGCAGATATTGTACTATTACTTGAATTTGAAGGCCTATTGTTGCATGTGTAGTCTGACACTTTATTTTTCTTCACAACTGAACATACAAATAAAAAGTTTGAAGTGCAGATTCAAAGCTATCTGTATAGAATATAAATAGACATGCCATTTATTGTGTACGTAAATATATGTAACTGTAATAAAACATGTTATTACATATTACATTTGGAAAGGAATTCAATCAGGTTCTAAAGGTTAAACAATTGTTGTTATAGATAACAGTTACGTTTAACAGTTATATTCTCATGGGAAGCTATATTAGCTAGCGGACGGCCATTCTGAATGAACAGCATGTATCCACAAATGGAGCATTCTGTTCCAGTTCAAACAAAGCCTTTCCACAACTGCAACAATATGTGCTCATCTCAATTGACTACATCCTTTCTCTTGACTTAAAGGCTTGAGAAAGCCCTTTCAACCACATTCTAAGCCCCCTTTGCCCCTGTGTTCTTAACTAAACACAGCAGCAACGAGGAGGTCAAAGGGGGATCAGGGCACATTTGCCTTTTTAGCCCTTTGATATCAACCCTCGCTACAGAACACCTGTTTTCTCCCCCCCTCCTCTTGGTTTTCTTAATTCTTGTTTACTTTGGGATGTGTCCATTTGCCTCAGGCATTTCACAGCTCTGGATCCAAGAGAAGTTAGATGACCAGTGAGATCGGTGGAATTCTTAACCCTCCTGGCCCCTGAGCCAAAAAAACAGCTGGATAGGAAACAGTTGGGTTTGACACCAGCCCAGCTACTCCCCTAAACAAACTGTTTAATTAGCAATTACTGAGGGCTTAGTATACACCCAGGTTGTAGGCCAATGCCCAATTGTTGTTTAGATAAGCGTGAAGTGACCTTAATGTGTGTACTGAAATTTGACAACACCATGTAAGTCAATATAGAGCCTAGTAAATCAGTTGTTGTTTTAGTAAATGTTGGGGAGGAGCCAAGGGGTGTACATTGAAGAAAAACTAAAGAGTCGATTGTTAAAACTTCCCTATGTTTGGTCAGATTTCTCTTACTGAGTGATTACTTGACCCTCCTTCAAAGCTGCCACGCTGAGAGTTTCCCTTTTGCACTTCACTCTCACACCTTCACAGTGAGTCATCGCTCTGTCCTTCTTTTCATCTCTCCTACAATGGGGAGAAGTTACTCTCAGCTTCACATGGTGTCCATGTTAGCACTTCCAGCTGAGTGGAAAGTCAACAATCAGGTTTTCAAGGCAAGATCCTGGAGAACCATGATAGATATCTGAAAGAAAACAGTTTCTATGCTATATAAGGTACAGTGCAAAAATCTGAGACCATCCATCATTACTTTTATGTATTATCCAAACAGCCACTATGTATAAATTATGCACTATTTGGGAGATATTTCTGAGGAGATATAGGGTAATCTTAGCATATGTTACGATTGGCTCCTCCCACTCCTCCATGTGCTTTTTGTTTACTTTTGATCTTCCATGTGCATTTGTTTTGGTTTATCCCAGCCCCCTTGTTGTCTGACTCCACCCCTGATTGTTACCACCTGTTTCCCACCTGTCCCTTGTCTTGCGTCTGTTATATAAGCCTTGTGTTTGCCCTGGTCTGTGTTGGTCATTGTTTGATATGTTTGATATGATTCATGTTTGATGTTTGTATGTTTGTAAGCCTGTTTGATCGTTCTGGTTGTTTGTTGTTTGGGATGTTGTTTATTGTTTCATTCTTGTTTGTTTGTCATGTCTGCCCCCGAATCAATCCATGTTGGCTCAATGACCCTGGACTATATCAACCATGACCCTGGATTTGCCTTTAATAAAAGTCTCTTATCTCCGCATATGCGTCCGCAACCTCGCTCCACGTTACAGCATAAGGAAGGGAAAAGGGGAAAAAAAAGGAGTTACCAAAACTGGAGTAAAAGGTACAGAGAAATTGGAACTTATAACAACCATGCAAGAATTATCAAACTACCAAAACTTCCACTATCAGCAGTTAAAGCTTTCATTTTTGAGAGGGAGGAGACAATCAAGGTCCTCTCTTGATTCAGATCTGAAAAATTTCCACAAGTGTTTCTGTTCATCCTTCTACTGTGAGAAGACAACTCAGTGCTTTGGCTCTGAGAGGATGTGTGGCTGTCAAGAAACTATTACTGAGAAAAGGAAATAGACAAAAAAGAACAACATTTGCAAATCAAACAAAGCTGTTGGTGCTCTAAAAACAATGGACTGACCATGCCAGAGTCCAGACTTCAATATCACTGAATGTATTTGGAATTACTTGGATTTTGAGATGCAGAAAATGTAACCAACTTCTAAGACTGAACTTTGCAGGTGTGGAAAAAACTCCCTAAAATTTATTTCAAACATTGAAAGCAGTTTCTTAAAAAGAATAGAAGCTGCAATACAAGTGAAAGAATTTACACACTAAGTACTGAAAAACTGATTGTATCTATTTGTTTAATATGTGTTTCCTTCTCTTAACTGGAAATAAATTAAATGAAAGAGTGGTCTGAGTTTTGCACAGCGCTGTATATGAATCAGAATCATCACCTTCAGATTGTATTTTATCTTTAAAACTGATTTGATCACCTTCTGTAGTCCCCATTACACACATATATTCTCCCTATACACTCTATGCAATACACATCCTCTTGCACACACCCTAATTATTCAACCATGCAGGATAATTCCCTGAGCTGCAACGTCAAAGAGGTAATCATGTCAATGCAAGCAGTAGCAGCATGAGATTAAAGCAACTCAAACAAAGTTACAGGGATGAAAAGCCTTTACAGCTCCTACTAAACCCCCTGTTTGTGTGAACACTGTCTGATAGCGCTTTATACACTTTGTATCACTATCATCTTTCAAATCCCTCTCAATCCCAAAGTAAATCTATTTATTGACTACAGTAATCCCTGCTGAGACACTGAAAACATCAGCTTTCATCAAAGCGGAGTGCTTTGCTAACAATTTAATCTGCAGTAATTGCTACTGTGGTGATTTATATTACTGTGATGCTTTATATATTTGTCAGTTTAACAATCATTTTTTTTATCATTTGAGGTGCTCAAATAGGAAAACACAGTGAATTAGAAGAATCAAAACCTTGTGAATTCCTGTGAAAGTGGGTTTAGTATAAGAAATGATCATCTTAGCAGGTTATTTATTTATAAAAAATCATGTTTAAACAAATTTGTATGAAACAAGCTTTAGAAGCAGTTTCTTTCTGAGCCTGATTCAAATCAGCACAATTATTTGTGGCATTTTTATGAGGCAGGTGGTGCAGTCAGTCAAGTGCATTTGGTCAGCAGGGGCAAATAAAACACAAATTAACCATTTGGTCATTTTGTAGGAAGTTGATTTTGACAACTCAAGTGGCACAAGCTAAAAGCTCCTGCGCAAACACGGTTGAAAGGCACTATAAATGACCACTTTGTTTGAGCCCTGCAACACAACATTGACATAACCATACCAGAACCGTCATGACAGATGATGCAGAGTTGTATGCAAAAGCTTGAAAATGACACATCAAATGACACATGTGGTTGCTTGGTTTGGTTGAAACTGATAAATGAAATTCAGAAATTAAGCAGCAATTGTGCATTAAGATGTGCAGAAGTGTGCTCTCTGTAGAGGGTGTGTCATTTATTTTCACTAAGAAAATCACCAAAACATGTCAATCGACCAGGGACACCCAAACTTTTGCAAAAACGACTGTATGCTGTCATAAGTTGTGATGACAGATTTTATTCAGTAATGTAACAGTGTCACCATTAGTGGTAATTGTTATGACAGATGTAATAAGGTTTGATGTCATGACAGCTTGGGTGTACTCTAGTTAGCCTTTATGGCCTCAAACATTATTAAAAATGGCGTGACTTTTACATTGGACTGTTAAATCACTGGATATGATCTGCTATGACAACCTATGACAGCATATGATATCACCATAACACTAACAAGAGTCTATTCAATGGCAAATGTATGCGAAAGGTCTAGAAATGTTAAAAAATAAAGGTGGGCTGACATTTATTGTTGCGTTTGCTGTATAAGTCTGAGCAGAAATGGAAAGTGTTACTTGATATGCTCATACTTAAGCTTGAGATGTACCAGTTAGGTCACTCTAGGTTGTACCATGTGTTTAAAGCACATGTTGCTAGCAGACCCTGATTGATGGAGTATTCTCGGTGTGTTAGCTCAGTATGCTGGGTTTTGTTATCTTTAACAGTGAGGAGCATAAGGAGTTCTCTCTCTGTTTGTGTCTGTCTGGGCCATACACACCAAGTCCCCAGTCTTTAGAGTGAGCTTAGTCAGTAGATATTCAGGTGCAGTCAGTCTCTGATTTCTCATCTGCTTATTTCTCATCTCATCAAATGCCATGAGCATCCATCATATGAAGTCATATGAGATTAGAGTTGATGTATGTTGAAACATTTGACTTACATTCCTTCATACCTAGTGTTACTGTTGGAGCAAAACCTTATGCCTCCATTTGTGTTGTTTTTTTATGTTTTTACCCTTATTTTTAAACACTAGCTGCCTTTACATTGTGTGAAAAAGTCATTATGAATGTACCAATAGAACTTTTCCTACTATAAGTTACAAATGTTTTTTCATCTCCTGTAAAGTCACAGTTTTGAAGATACAAAGTTTGTCCATTCGTGATAATATTCCAAAACATTCTTACTGTTTTTTATGAATATATATAACCTATAATCTATATAAGTATGTATTCTATCTAAAATTAGAACGTCTTTAAAAAAAAATGGAAAAAGTGGTATGTAAATTTGCCTTCAAAATGAGGTAACAAGCAATTTTACTGATTTAATTCCACCCAAAAGATATATATATATATATATATATATATATTTTAAATAACACTCAACAAATCAGTATGTCAGATAATTCATTAAACACAATGTTAAACACCACTACAATAAATTATGTGGAGAAATATCTCCACTGGAAACTGAAGGTAAAGACACTTAGATATCTACAATAGGTCTATAGGAAAGATCCCTAAATAAGAATAAGAACAGCAAAATGAGACATTGAATTATTACTTATTATATTATTATATTACTTATTATATTATTATATTATGAATTATTTGTATTACTGTTCTAATATTATGTAATTACATAAATAGTTGTGAGTTCCAAAATTAATTGTATTAAGCCTTGAGTCTTTGTTTCAGTGTCAGGAAATCACAAAAAAACAGGCAAAATGAAACAAATGGAAATGCAGTCACTGTTACATACCAGTAACAGCACTACTGTTACATTCTCTGATACGGTCACTGACTTCCCGTCAGGGGCTTGTCAGGATATAAAATGAGAAATAGATCTATGAAAACTAGTCACTGTTATTGAACAGAATTTTTGCAGTGTTACTGTTACACCTACTGCTGCTGTCACTGACAGCTGTTAGAGGCCTGCTAGAGTAACAAGTGAGAAGTACATCTATGAAATCAATCACTGTTACTGACTAGTAACACTGTTACTGTTACATTATAGTAAAGTTTAGAATATTTTGACAAAATTTCTTTGCTTGTTTCAAAAAGTTATGAGTGAGATGAACCATATTGAACTGCACTATGCTTTTGTTATGACGGGTGGTTACTGAATTTGAAGGCTTTATCAAAAAAGCTAAATGTTTTGGTACATTTATTAAGTCAATTTGTACACATGGTCATTGTGGTAACAGAAGAAAAAAAATGTGTATGGCTTAACCTTCATTCTAAAGGCTAATGCTGTTTGGGCCTCAGCACTAAGTTTAGTTTTATATTCCAAACATACAGCCCCTTGCTTATTTTCATTTGTGTGTATGTGCATGTCCATAACTGGTCTGTAGAAGTATAGAATGTCCATGTTAGGTGATGGAGTCAGCCTCTGTATAATGTTGTCAGTTGGCTAGAGGTTCCTCTTCACTCTGTCTGCCAAGAGGAGCTTGTGTTTGACCTATGGTCTACAACTCTCAAAGTCCACACTACAGAGACACCCGCCTCTCCCTCAGATTTGAACACTGTCCAAGTTAAACCAGTATAACGCTGGCTTGTCTCAAGATGATATAGATTGACGGTGACGAGCAAAGTTTTTTTTCTGTTTTGGCTACGACTAACTGGTGTCAGCTCATTTATTTCTGTGTGTGGTTGGGACTTTTTCAAGCTGGATCCCAAATTAGAGTCATAGTCCTTTTTACTTACATGCCTCTTGAAAATCTATGAGGACTGAAAAATGCTGGTATGTTTATCTGAGAGTGTTATAGATTCTACCTAAAACTAGAGATGGCACTGATTCTATATCCAATATTGGTATCTGCCCAATATGAGCAGAAATACTGGATGGCATATCAGAGAATCTATCCAATCTGATTCTTGAGCTTGAAATACCAACAAACTGCTGGAAGCACATAAAGAGAAGTACATCATACAAAATGTTTTGTCAGTTCAACAAAAAAAAAATACTTTATGTGGTAACAAGCAGTGGAGTTAGTTTGATTCAACTAAAAAAGAATGGTTTATTCAAAGTATTTGTTTATATTTACATTTTTTAGAATATTTTTTTAATTATTATGTAAATATTTCATGTGTAAAAAAATGACTAGTTGTATCAGTTTTAGTTTTAATGTTAAATTCTGATTAATATATAACTGTAAATTATTCAATATTTTACATTCAAACTGGTAATGTACATGGATCATTCTAGTAGTCAAAGTGTGGTGCCACAGGTCAAACAATAAAAAAAATGAAGTATTCAGACAATTGATGATTACAAGGATTCTGTTATGATCTATTTATACCCAAGTTATTAACTGTGATGGCAATAAGCTAAATATCTATAAAACCATCACTCATAGGGTACTTTCTATTGGGAGGTGTCTGTCCCAAACTCTAACCCCAAAAGTTCAACATGTGAAAATAATGCTTCATTGTCTTTGTTTGCTTTATTTGTCAATGTATATGTTTTTGACTGATTTTAAGGTGAAGTTTGTTGTCCCATGTGTTCATGTCACTACCGAAACAAGGAGTTTTAGTCCATAAGTCGAGCCTTCCTTTAGCCACACCCCTGGGTTTTAGGGCAGGAAGTTATACTGCATCCCTATCCCTCATGCCCACTTGGTGAGCAGTTAGATCTCATTGTTTTGAAGTAAATATGTCCCAAAGTTTGAAAATTATTATTTAACATTATTGTCACCACCAAATCACATGTTTTCTGTAATGAAGTCAACTTTTTGTGTTTTAATGAAAAAAATATGATTTTATGTTTGTACAACTGTTTATAGCTGTTTATGTCAATCATGTATTTGCTAGCATTTTTGAGTTATATTCACAATTAACCAAAATTGTCACAACCGAAACAGTTACAAAGCATTTTGTAAAGTTTTAATCCGATATTTTCAATTACTTAAGTACATAAATAAACATAATTATAATACAGGGTCACTTATAGCAAAAATATTTTAGTCCAATGGTTTTGAACTCTGACTTTGAACCTATTCAATAGAATGATCCATATAATGCATGTCAAGTCAGTTTATTTATATAGCATTTTTTAATGATGTTGTCACGAAAAGCCCCCCATGAACAAGCCAATGGTGACAGTGGCAAGGAGAAACGAATATGAACAGAGAATAAAAAATTAAAATACAGAAAATGTTGAAAGCAGAAGAAACAATGACTGCTATTAAATAGTTTGTGTCTGTGCAGCAGCATCATCATCAGGGGGGTCAGTTCATGTCGCTGAGGTTTGCCCAGCATTGTATAGCAGGAAGCTCCATGGATCACCACCTTATCGTGGTGGAGGGGTTTGTGTGCTTGAATGATTCTAGGAGCTATGTTGTCTGGAGCAAAAGCTCCTGGTAGGGTCTCCCATGACAAACTGGTCCTAGGTGACAGGCCAGACAAAGTGTGATCCATAATCACCTCTATGAAAACAAGAAAGCAGGACTTGTGTACCCTGCCCAGATCAGGGTTACCGGGGCCCCACCCTGGAGCCAGGTCTGGGGGAGGGGCTCGCCAGCGAGCGTATGGTGGCCGGGCCCACCCGAAGGAGCTACGAGTCCCCTCTCCCATCGACCCACCACCGATGGGAGGGGCAGTAGTAGGGGTTTGGTGCATTGTGGATCGGGCAGTGTCCGAAGGTGTGGGCCTTGGCGTTCTGATCCTCGGTTGCTGAAACTGGCTTTTGGAACTTTGAATGTTACCTCACTGACGAGGAAGGAGCCTGAGTTGGTGCGCCAGGTTGAGAGATACTGGCTAGATATAGTCGAGCTCACCTCAACACACAGCTTGGGTTCTGGGTCCAATCTCCTTGAGGGGGGCTGGACTTTATACTTTTCTGGAGTTGCCCATGGTGAGAGGCGGCGGGCAGGTGTAGGCTTTCTCATAGCCCCTCGACTTGGCGCCTGTATGTTGGGGTTTTCCCCGGTGGACGAGAGGGTAGCTTCCCTACGCCTTCGGGTTGGGGAACGGGTCCTGACTGTTGTCTGAGCTTATGCACCGAATAGCAGTTCAGAGTACCCAGCCTTCCTAGAGTCCTTGGGAAGGGTGCTTGAAAGTGCTCCTCCTGGAGACTCTATTGTCCTACTGGGGGACTTCAATGCTCACGTGGGCAACGACAGTGAGACCTGGAGGGGTGTGATTGGGAGGATTGGCCTCTCTGATCTGAACCCGAGTGGTGTTCAGTTTTTGGACTTCTGTGCAAACCACAGTTTGTCCATAGCAAACACCATGTTTGAACACAAGGATGTCCATAAGTGCACTTGGCACCAGGACACCCTAGGCCGCAGTTCAATGATTGACTTTGTAGTCATATCATCGGACTTGCGGACATGTGTTTTGGACACTCGGGTAAAGAGAGGAGCTGAGCTGTCAACTGATCACCACCTGGTGGTGAGTTGGATCAGGTGGTGGGGGAAGATGCCGGTCAGACCAGGCAAACCCAAACGTATAGTGAGGGTTTGCTGGGAACATCTGGCAGAAGAACCTGTCAGATTCAACTCACACCTCCGTCAGAACTTTGACCAGATATCGGGGGAGGTGTGGGACATTGACTCAGAATGGGCCATGTTCCGCTCCTCCATTGTTGAAGCGGCTGACTGTAGCTGTGGTCGCAAGGTAGTTGGTGCCTGTCGGGGCGGTAATCCTCAAACCCGGTGGTGGACACCCCAGGTGAGAGATGCCATCAAGCTGAAGAAGGAGTCCTACCGGGCATGGTTGGCCTGTAGGACACCAGAGGCAGCTGGCAGGTATCGACAGGTAATGACCGAAAGAACGAGATCGCGAATACAAGCGGAAATGAGTTTCCTCCGCAGGGTGCCTTAGAGATAGGGTGAGAAGTTTGGTCATCCGGGAGGGACTCCGAGTAGAGCCGCTGCTTCTCCACGTCGAGAGGAGCCAGCTGAGGTGGTTCGGGCATCTTGTTAGGATGCCTCCTGGACGCCTCCCTTGGGAGGTGTCACAGGCAAGTCCACCCGGGAGGAGACCCCGGGGAAGACCCAGGACACGCTGGCGTGACTATATCGCCCAGCTGGCCTGGGAGCGCCTCGGAATCCCCCCCAGGGAGCTAGTGGAAGTGGCTGGGGAAAGGGAGGTCTGGGCCTCATTGCTTAGGATGCTGCCCCCGTGACCTGAACCCCGGAGAAGCGGAAGATGATGGATGGATGGATGGATGGATGGATGGATGGATGGATGGATGGATGGATAAAAGGGAGAGCCAGAAGGTACAAAAGACATTAAGGCTCCCTGAGATCACAGCACCCCTCCACTCAGGTGTCAACAAACTTGACTGAAATCATAAGTGCAGCGGGCAATAGCACCAACACACCCCATAATACTGTACGTCCATGAAGCCTCATATCTGCACCTTTTATCTAATGGGAAAATCTAATTACCGAAGGTTTGATAAAACAAGTAGTAGGCAGAAACACGTGCTTAATACAACCTTCAAATTTTATTGTCTGAATTTGATATATTTATCATTGAAGACATGTTCAAAAAGATTTTTACAAACAACCCACTGTAAACTAATCCATTCTGAATAGTGATATAGACAGCATTTTAGGCAATATCTGTCTGCTGCACAGAATGTGTTCAACCAGAGCAGCTCAACAGCTGTTTCTAGAACAATGTTATGCACAATAAATAGTATTAAAGTAAGATATCACATACTCAACATGTTTAAAGGTTTAGTTGTGTTTACTTTTTGAAATGCTAATATCTTTTATTGGTTTACATGATAGGTCAATAAATGAATTATGCTTTTGTAAAACTGGTGGTAAATCAGAGTAACCATCACTGGGGATTGTTATTATGGTAACTGTTATTATGGTAACTAACAGATAACCGTTACCAGGCCTAGGCCTGCCTGCAACTGATACTGCTGTGGAAATGATATATACAAGGACTGAAATGTGAAAAGACCAAGATTGCCAGATATATTGACTGCTACAAAAAGTATTGTGAAAATGCTAAATACACATATAAATCCTATGGGATAAAAAATAATGACATACTTATAAAGTGAAACCAATCCAGTTCCTATTTTACTTTTAGTAACACTAATGACGGTTGGTAATTAGACAATACTCAACAGATTACACAGTAATATCACACAGCTCCATCAGTCATGGTTTTGGTTCACACGGGCAGGGTGGACAGCAAATGAGTGTCCAAAATCATCTAGCCAACTACTGAAGCTGTAAAGATATAAATTAATAGGTGGTTTTCCAGAAGGTTTGTGTTGGACACCGCAAAAGGATGGAAAAGGGTGACTTTTCCAAAAAAAGAACCACAGGCCTATTAGCTCAAGGCTTGTGGCTTACACTATGGCTTGCTGATCCCTTCTAATATTATTACCATAGCTGACCCCTAAGATCATCCACAGGAAACATCTGAATGAAAGAGAGAAAGAGCCTGGAAACAGCTGGCCATGACTGCTCAGAGCAATTAAGCCTGACAATTACATCCACAAATAAGATCCTGACTCTATGCAGATTTCTCCCACTCCCCCAGGCCAAGCAATCATCAGCAAACAGGATGCTGAACAAACAGGAAGGAGGTCAGAGACAGCACCTGTTGAGCTTGCAATGTTCCAGCCATCTGCCTTTAGGGCAGCGAAAAAATGAATGACCAAGTCTTCATGCAGCCTACACTCTTGAAAATCAAGGCTCCTCAGTGATTCTTGGCTCTAGGAAAAAGTTTCCCATGGTACAGAGGCATTACATTATCTCTTTACTTTGTAAATTTACATTACTTTATTTTTTGTCTTGTTTTAAGAACCATCTTTTGAAAATCTCCGTACAATTTCATTTTGGAACTTTTATTTTTAATCACAGGAGCTCCATTAAAGAAATCTTGTTTGCACATGTAAAAGAATGCAGTAAGTCGCTGTAAGATCTGTTAAGCAATGATATTCTTTTGCATATACATTTGGAATTGCATGTTTATGCAATCACAATAAAAGTTATTTGCATTCTTTCACCATTTTAATTATTCTGTTTGTACTTTATCCAATGGGCCATGTTGTGAAAAGAGCCATCTATGGATCTATCTATCTAAAGGAATATATATATATATATATATATATATATATATATATATATATATATATATATATATATATATTGGATAAATTCAGCAGAAATTAGAAATGTTTTTTTATTTTTTTGGCTAGCAGTTTGATCTGAAGGCAAAACCATCTTCAGAAAATGACCTGAAAAATCTTCTTCATACAGCTTATACTAACATTAAGTGAATAAAATAGTATTAAAAAATTACAAAAATTACAAATAACAACAACACAAATCTGTAAACACAAAATAACAATCACATGAATTTCAATCACTTGCTCACTGAAAAATTCAGTAAATTTTACAGTTTACTAGAAATTCACATGTATTTCCTTTTCTCAAAACAAAAAACATTGTGCTGTGATTGTGCCTATGCTGTGCTCTCTAGCATACATCAAACACATCAACAAGCATATGATGCATTATATCTCATGTTATATATAATATCCTACAGCTTTGTATCTCACAGTCTTATTGATTTGACAGAAGTCACAATTTTGTATCCTTTTTTGTCATTTCGTCCATCAGTGTTGTCTCACTTAAGATAAGATAAGATAAGATAAGATAATCCTTTATTAGTCCTATAGTGGGGAAATTCACAGTATTAAAGTAGCAGAGTAATAGAAGTAAGGCACTCAGTAATAGAAACGGGAAACATTATAAACATTATAAATAATAAAAGTTCAAGTTAAATCTCTAGACTATTTACAACAAAATAAGAATAAAAAAAGTTGCATAAGTTTCCCCCTTTGATTGCAGAGATGAATGCTGATTTTCAGAGATGGAATAGTCTCCCTCTCTCCTTGGCCGGTAGAGTCCAATGTGTGAAGATGAGCATTTTACCTAAATTTTTATACTTATTCCAATGCCTCCCTGTATTCCTACCCAAATCCTTTTTCAAAGACATTGATAAGGCTGTTACTAATTTCATTTGGTCTGGGAAGGTCCCTCGGATTAGGAAACCTATTTTGCAGAAATCTGAAATTGACGGTGGATTAGCACTCCACAATTTCTTTTATTACTATTTGGCCGCCAATGTGCAAAAGATTTGCTTTTGGCTACATTCACCGGAGATAGACTGGTGTAGACTGGAATCCTTGTCATGTAGTGCTACCTCCCTGCTTGCTATGATCTTTTCTACTCTTCCACTGTCCCAGGAACAATACTCAGTTAATCCTGTGGTTTTGTCGACTTTGAAAATTTGGTCACAGCTTAGAGGGTTGGCTAAATCTCAGAATGCATCGTCATTGATTCTTATTTGTTATAATCATTTGTTCCCCCCCTCCTTGACTGATTCCACCTTTTTACAATGGGCAAATCTAGGGATTAATAACTTCCGTGATTTATATGAGAATAAAATCTTTTCTAGTTTTGAAAAACTGAGTGATAAATTTAAACTTCCCACAACAAATTTCTTTCACTACTTACAAGTCCGTCATTTTGCCCAAACACTTTTCACTTCTTTTCCTCATGAACCGATGAACGAACCCTTGGAGGAGATGTGCAGTTTGAAACCTGACACAAAAGGTTTTATATCACAAGTTTATAATTGTATTATGTATCTCCAACCGGAGGTGGGTCTTACATTCAGGGACAAGTGGGAGACAGAGTTTTTGGCAGGGAGTTGGGCGATGAATGGTGGGCAAAGGCCCTGTCCAAGATCAACTCCTCTTCGTCATGTGCCAGACTGGGCTTGATGCAGTTAAAGCTGGTTCACAGGGCTTACTATACTAAGGCCAGACTAGCTAAAATCTTCGCGAACACTGATGCTGCTTGCCCGAGGTGTGGTTCTGATCCGGCTGACCTATTGCACATGCTTTGGTCATGCATAAAACTTGATAAATTCTGGTCAAATATTTTTGCACTCTTTCTAGGATGTTTAAGTGCAAGTTGGATCCAGATCCCCTGTGGGCAATTTTCAGTGAGCCTGAGGTCATCCCTGTATATGCGGTTGAGGTTTGTAAGGCTATAGCTTTTGCATTATTATTAGCTAGACGTAGAATTCTTTTGAGCTGGAAGTCAGTTTCCCCGCCTTCATTCTCCTTGTGGTTAAAGGACATTTCCTTTTTCCTCTGTATGGAAAAGATTAAGTTTAGCTTGAGGGGTTCTACTAATAATTTTTTTGAGAGATGGCAACCTTTCATTACCTTTTTTAATGCTCTTACTGAGTTAACAATTGAGGGGGTTGAAGGGGTTGAGAGTTAATATATTTTTTAAAATTTTATTTATTTATTTTTAAAAAATTAATTAATTTGTATTTTATTATTATTTTTTACTATTATTATTATTATTATATTTATTCTAATTTGTTTAGTTATTTATTTTTGTATGGTATGTGTATATTTCTTCTTAAGTGTGAAAATGGATGACTTATGTAGAAGTATTTTGATTGTATGCTGGTTTGCTTTTCCCTCGAAGTCATCAATAAAAAATCATTTGGGGGAAAAAAAAAAGTTGCATAAGATCTGTATTGCACTTATGAACATACTGCACAATGAAAAATATTTACATTCAGAGTGTAAGTGTGTATTGTATGTGTGTATATTGTATGTGTGTATATTGTGTGTGTGTATATTGTATGTGTGTATATTGTATGTGTGTGTATTGTATGTGTGTATATTGTGTGTGCGTATATTGTGTGTGTGTATATTGTATGTGTGTATATTGTATGTGTGTATATTGTGTGTGTGTGTGTGTGTGTGTGTGTGTGTGTATGGTCTACTGGGAGCAGTGTTGGTTGAACAGTCTCACAGCAGCAGGAAGGAAGGACCTGCAATAGCACTCCTTTACACACTTGGGGTGAAGGAGCCGGTCACTGAAGGAACTGCCCAGTGCTGGGCAGTCTTATGCATGGGGTGTGAATCGTTCTCCAGCACGGATGCTAGCTTGTTTAGCATCCTCCTTTCTCCCACCGCCTGCACTGGGTCTAGAGGAGTTCCCAGGACCGAGCCGGCCCTCCTGATCAGTTTGTCCAGTTTCTTCCTGTCTGCAGTGTAGATGCTGCCGCCCCAGCAGACCACTCCACAGAAGATGGCTGATGCCACCACTGTGAAAAAAAACTTCAATGTCTAGTATGTATTACACAAATACATCACAAAATGTACATTAAAAATGTACTACACTCTGCTTTCTGGGGTTCTATGTAGTACTGAAAAAGGTTTTTATTTTTACTTTTAACAGTAGTGGAACCATATGGAACTGCTTTTTGGTTCCATAAAGAACCATATGGAACTACTTTTTGGTTCCATAAAGAACCATATGGAACTGCTTTTCCATCACAGAGGAAAAATTACTTGATCATGCAAAGAAACATTCATGTATTTAAATGGCTCATTAAGTGCTCATAGTTCTGTGTAGAACCATTACATTTACTAAAGAACCCTTAAAAAATTCTTCAAGTGTGTAATTTGCTTGCTAATGTATGAGCTACTTATAATGACAACTTTTGCATTTATCTGCGGCTACATGTCCAGATCAATACTGTTACTTACAGAAAGGCAACATATATTCCATGTGTGAATCAAACGGTTTTTCACATGCAAAACATAATTTAATATGATTACATTTTCATAACACATTTTTAACACGTGAAATGTGGAAAAACTGTGTTTAATTCATTATATACACTGATATTACTTATGGCAGCATAATATTAACCAACCATTGCACTGAAACTAGGACTGTTGTATTCATCATGTTTACTTGCAAAAGATTTTCATGAGAAAATCGTACTGAATTGACAGCACTTTGAGTGTGAAAATACATCTGTTTTTCCAGTGCGTTAGTCCTGGCTCAGCCCTCGTCCCACAAGGCTGTTGTCTGTGCACACCCATCCATCCACAAGAGCTGTGAGAAGAGCCAGGCCTCAGCTTTGTGAACATTTCCTCACCACAAACTTTGTGGATGAGGCTTCTGGAGGTGCCACCAAGGATGTGGGATTTTAATCTCCAATTTTGCATGCTTCTAAATCTTTATCAGTGCTTCCCTATCATTTTAATTATACTGTAAGCAATCCCACTCACATAAATATAGCATCAGCCTTTCTTCAAGTAAAATAACTATGGAATTATTTTTCATAGATGAAGAGCTTCTAATTAACACTAGATAAAAACTGCCTGCATTTTTCTGAATGCATTCTCTCTTCAGTAATACAGTTTCTTGCAGTCTTCATGTTAGTAGATCACGAGTGAGAACTGACAAAGTTGCATGAGAAGCTTCATAAAACCAATCCTGTCTGGACTTTCAAGGGAATTCTACTTTTAAAGCACTGGGCTGCTGAATACAAAAGCTCTTTTTCATTTCTGTGTAAATATTCACTATCAAGGGGGTAGGCATACTGTGAAAGGAACCGAAGGGAAATATCTGCCTTGTATTACATGCTTTGAAAAAAAAAGGACTGGTCATTTGCCAGAGGCTTTTTCCCCTTATTCTGCTTTGAAGGTCTTCAAAGACAGGCTAGCCGCTTCCAATAAAGGCTCTCCATATCTTTGAGGCCAGGGGCATTTTGAAAGTCTTAACAACGTCCAACATCGAAATGAGACGAGGTCACTTGAAGTCAAGTATGTACAGCATTTACAGCCTGAAACATTTGTTAGTGTTATGTTAGCATTTACATAACAAGAACTGCTGGAATGAATATAGTCAATGATATTGTAATTATTATTCTAAACAATAGCCATGTCAATATGAATGAAACTTAATTTAATGTACAACCCCAATTCCAATGAAGTTGAGACGTTGTGTAAAACATAAATAAAAACAGAATACGATGATTTGCAAATCCTTTTCAACCCACATTCAATTGAATACACTACAAAGACAAGATATTTAATGTTCAAACGGATAAACAGATTGTTGATGGGTAACTTGCACATCTGTGAAGGCATCATTAATGCTGAAAGGTACATACAGGTTTTGGAGCAACATATGTTGCCATCCAAGCAACGTCTTTTTCAGTGACGTCCCTGCTTATTTCAGCAAGACAATGCCAAACCACATTCTGCACATGTTACAACAGCGTGGCTGCATAGTAAAAGAGTGCGGGTACTAGACTGACCTGCCTGCAGTCCAGACCTGTCTCCCATTGAAAATGTGTGGCACATTATGAAGCGCAAAATACGACAACGGAGACGCCGGACTGTTGAGCAACTGAAGTTGTACATTAAGCAAGAATGGGAAAGAATTCCACCTACAAAGCTTCAACAATTAGTGTCCTCAGTTCCCAAACGCTTACTGAGTGTTGTTTAAAGGAAAGGTGATGTAACACAGTGGTAAACATGCCCCTGTCCCAACTTCTTTGGAACATGTTACAGGCATCAAATGTAAAAATTCAAAAATTCAAAATGAGTGAATATTTGCAAAAAACAAAGTTTATCCATTTGAACATTAAATATCTTGTCTTTGTAGTGTATTCAATTGAATAGGTTGAAAAGGATTTGCAAATCATCGTATTCTGTTTTTATTTATGCTTTACACAATGTCCCAACTTCATTGGAACTGGGGTTGTAAGTTAAAGGCAGAATGGGGAAGGGAAGAATATTTGATGGGGGAGCAGGGAGGTGCTAAACCCTGCTCAGATCTTTAAACATGTACGTCATGTTGTAGTGTCATGTGCATGTTAGGAACTCAGTTTTTAAGCTGTTTTTAACTTAGAGGAAAATAGTGTTTTCAAACATTAGTGCTATCATGCCTCGTGGTCAACAAAAATGTTTCAAACCCAATATCTTTTGTGCTGTGTAATTTTTTTCCCTAGAATATCACTGGATACTTAGAAAGATGAGGTTGGTATATAGCCACATTATGAGTACTGATATATGCTAAAGTAAGCTAACACTCCTGTGAAAGTAAGTCTACAATTAAACTTTAACTTTATTATATATCATCATCAGCTACAACTGTGGGCCTCTACTGTCCAAGCAGCTTAACTACTATCTGACAAAGCTTGCTGGTTTGCCTGGTATACTCTGGTGAGGTTGTCAGTTTCATTATATCAGTTAATGCACAGCAGTGTTAGCTTGCATGCAGCAATACTCATATTCAGACTCTGTAACGACCTTGTAATTTGGAATATCCATTTAATATTCAGGGGAAAAACGTATGCATGGAAAAACATGTTGGCTTTGGAACACTTTTGTTTACCACAGGCCACGATAGCTGTGATTTCCATTCATTTTTTCCCATGGACAAATTAGCTTGGATACGGAGTTCCTAATAAGGACATACCGCTGGTTATAATATGACGACACAACTTCAAAGGTCTATTGCAGGGGTCTTTAATTCAAATTCAGGTTGAGTTAGAGAAAATTTCCTTAAGCAAAGGTCTGGAACATCATAATGTCTAACTTGCATTATGATTCAGTGCCATATACTGTTTACTGAAGTAGCCTGATAGGTATATCAACATCTTATGTAGTCAACAAGTGAATGTCAAATCAAATAAAGTACAATTCAGTAATATTTCAACAATATTTATTGTCATCCCTTCTCTCTGTGTGCGTTACTCAGTCCAGTCTCAGTGCTCATCGTAATGCACAGATCTGATTGGCTGAGTAGTGTCGCATGTGATTTTTACAACGCATGCAATTGGTCTGTGAGTTTACCGGGTCGCTAAAGCAGCACCATAAAGGCATTACGGCAGTTAATATAGGACCACCCCGCCAAACTTAAATTATTCTCCATAGTTTATCTGTTATAGACCCAGGTCCGCATAGGAGTGTATTAGTGCCCCCTGTCTCTGAAATTATGTTTTGGTTTCTTATGTTTTGGTTTCTTGTGGAGATGTATCCATCAAACTGCAGCGGGTATATGCAGCTGGTACTGCACCAGATGGGGTGCTCAAGAACCCAAGAAACCCAAGGTGGTCTTTTAGGATTTTATGTGGACATTGGACAGTAGTGGAGGTCATATAAAATACAAGGCCAAGCCTTGAAGTGATTCTCATGGAATCCAGACTGATTCATCAGGCTCATCTGGAGTTTCATGACACCTTTATCCTTGAAGTTGCTTAATGCTCATGCTAGCTGGGCCAGGCTAGCAAATTAGCGAATGCTGTCCCAGACATTTTTCTTGTTTATTCAGTTTTTTTCCCAGCTCTTCCATGATAATGCGCTTTCTCCAGGTTTTCTCTGACGTGGCCTTGAAAATGTTCTGGTAGCATCCAGACTAATTCATCTGAAGTTTGAATCAGAGAGTTTGAAGGCTCCTCATACCAGCTAAGTCAGGAGAGCAGTTTAGCTTCTGTTTGCTTTTTCACCCATTTGACTTGTTTATTTACTTTCCCCATCTTTTCTGTGGTGATGCACATCTCTAACCTTTATCTGACAAACTATACATGTCAAATAGGCCCAAAAATAGCTTATTTCCGACTGAATGCTAATCTATGCTAAAGCTTTAAGGTCCGCTGCGTAGCAAATTGTGGTTTTCACTGACGGCTGTCCGTTGTCCCTCTCTAGCGTGCACACTCACTCAGCTTAAGGCTTTCATGGCCACAGGCTGGAGATGAGGCGTAGAGGAGATGTGGAGATAAGCAAGGGTCTGTCTTAACATGCATGTTGACTCCGCAGAGAGAAAAAGAGGCAAAACATAACTAAAGGAATTCCTGAAGCATTCAGAAAGTGAAGCAAAACAAAGTGCTACAGCTCATTATTGTTCTGCGTATGGCCTTTTCTTCAGACATATACGTTTAATGTACACAAAATTGAAAGTCAGTGGAAAGTAAAAGAGGGTCTGGCTTGATGTTTAGATATGTTTAAGACCAAAATATAAGCCTAGTCTTACAAAATGTAGCGACTCTCTTTAATGTGTGCATATCAGATTTGCTTTTGTAGGAGTGGCAATCTACAGTCAAAGCAATTTCAGAGAGAAAGATCTATACTGAAAGAGGCTTTGTACATGGTGCGCCATACTTTTAGTTCCCATGGGGTGTAGCATGTTTGCTTTCCTATATTTTAAGTCTCTGAGCGTTACCACAAGCATGGAAGTCATTGAGGTTGAGCATTAGATCTGTGCTAATTATAATAACACATTAAAGTTTGTCATAAAGAATTTGGTGAGAGCCCAGTGCAATTCTTCCAAGTTGACACTTCCAATTTTGCCAAGTTAAAAACATACTGTTCACACAAGAAATGACTGAAATGGAGAATGCATTATGACGTGCCCCAAAAATCTTTGCCTACCCTCGCTGCACTTTTCCATCTGCAATGTATAATATTTACAGACCAAGCTTCAGGTTAATAAAAACCTCAGCCTCTTCCAGGGCTTTGTGAAGCGAGGCTACCTTATTTTATTATTTCAATTTCCTCAGTCCCGCCTCGATGTGTAACTCTATTTCCAATTTCCCCTTAGACATACCAGAAGACGAGACTTTTCTCATATGCAGGCTTGGCAGAAGGCCAGGGCAAGCCGACAGCAGACAGAAACAGTTGCTCTTGCTGACGCTGAGCTTTTATTAATGTCTGGGGGTGGTGGGGGGAATAAGGAGGAGAGGCTTATGTGGAACAATTTGTATTGGAAATGATCGAGTGACCTGCTCCGGTCTGAGACAGAAAGCAGAATTCATCAACTCCTGAGATTATGCCGAGGAATGTTTTTAGACATGCTCCTCAGTCACAGTGTGAATGATGTGCTTCATTAAAGCAATAAGCTACAAGAGGCTGTGGGTTACAGTGGTTTTTACCACAGTTAAGGGGTGTGGTTGTATCATTGCTTTTATTAAACAGCAAGAAAATGCAATATGATAAAATACGGCAATATCCCTTCAATAATTTAAGTTGTTTGTTAAGAATAATTAAAAAAAAAAATTCCTTTGGCAAGCAATGTAGTTTATGAACAGTAGTGTGTGGTTGCCAGGCCTAATGATCACAGATTACTCCATTAACAGCACAATGTTTTTATAATACCACAGTTAATTCTGAACTTGCACTGTGTTTGAGAGGCATTCTATAAGTGCGGCACTCCAAATGAATCACTTAACTGCACTAGGTAAGTTTTTTTGTTCAAATTAAAAGTAGCAGGTAAAAGAAAAACACTTAAATATGGTGTGCATATGCTGCTCCAAGTCACACTGTAAAGCGTAAAGAGGGTGTGACGATGTTTAGGCCTCAAATACAAAATCAACATTATACTGAAGAAGACATGATGACATCAGTCTATAATTCACTTACACTCTCAGAAGACACATCTCTCATCAAGCTTTGGCTGAGTTCTCTTTGAATGCTCTTTCAAGCATCATGTTGGCAAACATCAGATTCATTTGCTTATTGGGGTTCAAAGCACAGCTGATGTTACAAAGTGGTCCTCCACACATTGCATATAGTTACACTCTTCTACAAGCGAGCCGACAAATTCCCAAATCTTACATAGTATAGTTTTAAGTAACACTATGGATACATATAATGCCTTATTAGCCTGTAACATAGCAACAACAACAGTGGAAAAGAGTAACAGCCACAGCTTTATAAACAAGCCTGCCAAAAAGAACTCTAACTACAAAATGTGATGCAAGCAACCAATGACAAAACAAGTACACTCTCATTATTTTCAACAAATACCAAAAAGAGAGGAGAAAAAAATGATCAATAATTTTTGTAAGGACATTGCTAGCCACTGACATTGTCCATGAGATATTGGCATGGACGTGCCAATGTGCCTTTGGCCCTGTGCTTTTAACTGCAGCACACCAGTGCCTGTCTCACTTAACCCCGTTTTACTCGACCGTCGATGGGCTCAAAGTTTTATTACACTTTATTTCTATAACATATTATATATATTATATTATTCCTATATAAAGAATAGCTCAACCAGTTTTCATTGTAGTCACTGTAGTTACTGAATAGTAAGGCTTAGTGTGAGATAAGCCCTGGATTTTAAGGGGTTAACTTCAAATGTGTTTAAACCAGTCAGATTTTAGAAGTTAAACAAAAAAAAAGAGAGAAAGAGAGAGAGAGAGAGAGAGAGAGAGAGAGAGAGAGAGAGAAAGGCTGTTTTTCATCATACCCCTTCAAAATGTAATATGAAGTCATGTGTCAACCGACTGATATGTTTTGATGCATGGCAGGGTTGCTAGAGCTTTAATTGGTTACTTCATTTCAGAGCTGGCCAGAGGAGCGGTGTGAAATCAGCATCACCTCAGCCTGCCTGAAAAAAGAGCTTGATCCAGAGAGAGAGAGAGAGAGAAAGAGAGAGATATTCAGGCTTTGGATTGTAGTATCTAGCACTGACATTATTGTGCATAAGAATATTATACTAATTTAGGAATACTTTTCTATATGACTGTGTTCACATGGCTAACTACAAAAGTCCTTCATGACAACTGGTGCAGGCCTATACACTATATATACTATAAATGGTTGCATTTGCCTGCTTTGATGGCAAATTGATGTAATATCTATGTCAAGTGACTCTGATTGTTTTTTACATTAAGTGTTATGACACTTTCTAGGGCGAAATGATAGACTTTGCAGCTCAGTGTATGTCACAGTGACATAAGGCTGATGACATAGCCTGCCAAGTCAGAGTGGTAGAACAAAAGCAAACCATTTTTTCTGTGGTCTGTAAAAGTGAGTGAGCAAAGTATAAGACTTAAGCTGAGCATTATGTCACTGTGATATACATTACAGCAACAAAGTTATAACAAGGTATGTCATTTTACCCAAAAACAGCATCATGTCACTTGACATACATGTTACCGTCTTATCAATGTTGACAAATGCAGCCTATATGATAGACAACAGCTAGGCATCATGTAGCCTAATGAACACTGCCCTAAAGTAAAGAGGCAGCATTTATGTATTATGACAGGCAAATTGAAGATACCAAATTGGCCCTAGGTGTGAAGTCCAAAAGAGAAAAAAAAAAAAAATCCTTTTTTTAACTTAAACTTCCAACTAAAAATTCCAACAAAAGCTTATAGAAAGAAATACACCAAATAAATGTTGTGAGACATTAAGTGAAGAAGAAATCTTCAAAATTCTGCAGCGTTTCTAAGTCACTATTCAAATTGAAGCATTTTTTTAAATTGATCATGTTAAACCCTTTATACAAAATGTCATTTTCTTTCATTAAAGTTCGTCTTCAGATGACTCTCAGTTTGTTCTGATCAGTTGATCAGAAGCTTTTGTACAAACATATGGAGTCCATGATAGCTTGAGTGCGCACTGTCTTTAAAGCAAAGGAACATTCAAAATACTAAGAAATTCTGAAATTCATGTGAACATTCAACAATTTTACTTTTCACTCAAATTTTATGCTGATAAAATCAATAATAATGCAAAACCTTTTAAATTAGAAAGTAATACAAAATAGAAGCATTTTCACCAGTGGCCTCAGACTTTTCTATTGTACATTGGTTGAGAGAAACAGAGAGCTAGAAAGAGAAAGAGAGAGAGGGAGAGAGTGCAGAGAGATGAGGAAGATGGGAAGAAAAGGTTATTTGATGAAAGCTATATAATATGACTAAGTCAGGGATGTCCAAACTTGTTTTCAAAAAATCTGAGCTTTCCATGAGCTACCATGTTTCCTATCACTGTATAAAAGATACACGAGGCTTCTTTTATTGTTGGATTGCTCATTCAGAACAGTTTGGACGATAAGAGCTTATAATAAATAATTCAATGGTTTAAGAGGAACAAGACATCATGTCTAATGTATTAATCATATTTCTATTCAAATTATTTTTATTTGTTGAAAAATACAATTTGTGAGGCAAGCTAAGCAAAAATCAATAAATTCTTGGTTTTGTTAGGTAATGTTCTTTACATATCAAATAAATGCAGCGTAGCCACGTTTTAGTTCCACCTTAAAGAATTAATATTTACTGAACTACTAAATTTGCTTTGATAAGACGTTATCCATCATGCCAAAATCATTAGTTTTCAGTTTGAATTTTATGTCTATAGTCTTGACCAAATGTCATTCACTAAATGAAGCTGCAGGTCTGGTCAGCTGCCACCATCAGGTGAAAGGGAGAACTGCAATGTACTAGCTGGCGGGCCACTTATAATGCACTGTAAAACAGATGCTGGGGGCCAATTAAAATCTGTCCATGGGACACATTTGGCCAGACTTTGTACACCACTGGACTAAGTGAAGTGAATAAAGGGCAGTAAACCTTAGAAGGGAAGAGACTGAATGAGAAAGACAGAGGTAGATTCTTCATAATTCACACAAAATGTGTTGCTTTGGGTATTTATGGAGCTGAGTTAGTTTGATTAAGCTATTTCAAAGCAGAAGAGAAGAAAATGGGTATTGAGTGAAAGCCTGAGAGCAGGGTATGAAAGAGTAAGGTAGAAAACAAAAACAATAGAAGAGGAAGAGAGAGAGAGAGAGAGAGAGAGAGAGAGAGAGAGAGAGAGAGAGAGAGAGAGAGAGAGAGAATGCTGGGGGGAACTGCCCACTCAGTTGCACTTATTTTAATGAGCAGAAAACCACAATAAACAAACAGAGAAGCATCCAAGCACTGCATTGCTGCCAAACCATTCAGCATTTCTGAAAAACAGCAGCACACAGCAGTTCACATGTAGCAGGGCAGGGGTTCAGGCACGCTGAGACTAACTGATAGGAATAACGAATTACTCACCCACTCCAAAATCTGGCTGCTGAGTCTAAACTTCCAGTTAGTTCTGCTGTCAATGTCAAATGTGTTTCATTACACTCATTTTTCAGCAGATAATAATACGAAGTCTCGTCCTTTTTCAATTTAAGCAGATCAACTCAGTCGGAGCATAAAGTTTTGTGTCTTTTTATTTTTTTTTGCACAATTTGAAAAATATCAGCTGCTGAGATTTCATGACGGATGGACCAACAGACCCACTACACAAGCAGTACGCTGTTTTGACCATCTATACTGGCATTTCCCATGAGCTTCGAGTCCTGTCATCGTTATACAGTAGACATCTCTAACAGTTTGTCCAGAGTGAGATCTTCTAGAATGTAATTATTATGCATATCATCAGCAAAATGCCTCATGGAATCAGCAGGCTAAGTTACCTGTAAACGATGTCAGATAATGCACACTGTGGTCTTGTTTATTAGCCATTTTGTTTATGTTTCAACACTTCAAGTCCTTTTCATAACCAGAACTGACAGATCTAATGTGCTTTAATATAACTTTATCAAGATATAAACACAAGAAGCTCACCATAGGCACAACTATGTTTTCTGATATACACTATATTGCCAAACGTATTCACTCACCCATCCAAATCATTTAATTCAGGTGTTCCAATCACTTCCTTGGCCAGAGGTGTATTCAATCTAGCACCTAGGCCTGCAGACTGCTTCTATAAACATTAGTGAAAGAATGGGTCGCTCTCAGGAGCTCAGTGAATCCCAGCATGGTACTGTGGTAGGATGCCACCTGTGCAACAAGTCTGGTCATGAAATTTACTCGCTACTAAATATTCCACAATCAACTGTCGGTGGTATTATAACAAAGTGGAAGTGATTGGGAATGACAGCAACTCAGCCACAAAGTGGTAGGTCACGTAAAATGACAGAACGGATGCTGAGGCACATAGTGCGCAAAGGTCACCAACTTTCTGCAGAGTCAATTCTACTTTCTACAGACCTCCAAACTTCATGTGGACTTCAGATTAGCTCAAGAACAGTGCGTAGAGAGATTCATGGAATGGGTTTCCAAAGCCGAGCATCACTAAGACTTACATCACCAAGCACAATGGAAAGCGTTGAATGCAGTGGTTATAAAGTGCTGCCACTGGACTTTAGAGCATTGGAGACATGTTCTCTGGACTGTCGTTTCACGCTTCTCCATCTGGCGATCCAATGGACGAGTCTGGGTTTGGCAGTTGCCAGGAGAACGGTACTTGTCTGAGTGCGTTGTGCCAAGTGTAAAGTTTGGTGGAGGTGGTTTATGGTGTGGGGTTGTTTTTCAGGAGCTGGGAACTCTTAATGCTTCAGCAGACCAAGAGATTTTGGACAATTTAATGCTCCCAACTTTGTGGGAACAGTTTGGGAACGGCCCCTTACTATTCCAACATGACTGCGCACCAGTGCACAAAGCAGGGTTCATAAAGACATGGACGAGCGAGTTTGGTGTGGAAGAACTTGACTGGCCTGCACACTGTCCTGACCTCAACCCGATAGAACACCTTTGGGATGAATTAGTAGAAACTGCGAGCCAGGCCTTCTCATCCAACATCAGTGTCTGACCTCACAAATGCACTTTTGGAAGAACGGTCATAAATTCCCATAAACTCACTCCTAAACCTTGTGGAAAGCCTTCCTAGAAGAGTTGAAGCTGTTATAGCTGCAAAGGGTGGGCTGACATATATTAAACCCTATGGATTAAGAATGGGATGTCACTCAAGTTCATATGCGTGTGAAGGCGGACAAGTGAATACTTTTGGCTATATAGTGGATGTTATACTGTAAGATGGTTATGCTAACCTATTGCTAACAATGTGTACAGAGGCAGCATTGCCATACTCACTTCAGGGCTAAATCTGAATTCTTATGGCAGCTTGCATCATGCTAATTTACTAACACTTTGGCTATCCTGCTGCATGCTGTGTACCTGAACATAAAATATCAACAGCATAAAGTAGGCAAGCTGGATTTCAACCAGAAGCATCCAGCTGATAAAGCTACAGTTCTAGAATGACAATGTTTCCCCAGTTATTTAGCTTGAGATTGATCAAACTAAGGAAAGACTCATTTTAGATTGATTGTTGAGTCTGCATTTGAAACTGTACAATCTAATGTTGTGCTCGGATCTCAGACAGTTCTATCTAGGAACCAGCCACAGCAAATCCTGCTGGCAGGAATGTACTTGAGAAAGCATTAAATTAACTGTCGAGTTGGTGTTTTTTGGAAAGTCAAGCTTAGGTCATGAGTTCTTGCACTGTAGTTCTTGCACTTTTGTAATAATGAACATAAATAATACACAGATTTTTCTACACTTTTAAAAGAAAAGGTTCCTAAAATGACTGTAGGCTTGGATGTATGGGGGAGTTCTTAAAATTTGTACATCTGATTTATAGAATTTTTCTCTAAAGAACTGTCCATTGAAGGCCTCTTTGAGGAACCAGAACTTTATCCTATAGAATGACTCTGCACCACCACTTTTTGGCACCTTTGTTATTTAAGAGTGTTGTGGTGCTAACGAAGAAGGATAGGATCTGAAGAACTACAGATGATGGTTGATTACCCTTCAAGGCATAGGTTCTCCAAATGAGGCCCATTAGCAGGTCGTATATAATCGATCCCTTATTCACAAAAGGTCAGACTTTGCATGTGGAATGCATCTAGAGGAACAGGAACATTTAGACTTCCTGTTATTCTTTAATGATTGGGCCATTAGCGGCAAAAGCTAACAGGCATCTGTTTGTCTAAAGAGGTTTAACATTGAACACAAAATGTGTTTTTACTATTTATGGATTAAGGCCCAGTCTGGATTCACTGTGGCTGGCAAGACAGTTTTTGATGCTGCTACAATGCCACAGTATTAAGACTACTGTATGTAACAGTCTTGTAATTAGCTGAGCCAACTTAATTTCTGTTAGCCTGTTAGCATTCATTAAACACTCATATTTTTAGCTGCCAAGTTATTGTTATACTAATATATATATATATATATATATATATATATATATATATATATATATATATATACATAATATTTTCTATATATCTGTTTTTTTCATTGTTAGTTGCCTCAAACTCTAGGAAGCCTATGTTATTTGCAGCTGAACCTGTTTAATCCACAATTCTAAAACGTGCCTAGGTCACAAGTGATGCAGCTAAATTTTGTATCCAGCTGTATGAACATTTGGTCATACAGTAGGCTTGTAGTTGATACTCACATAATAAGCTAAATAGCTAACAGTGCTTTTTAATTAATATTACAATTCAATGGATGTAAATCGGTTAGTGATGATAGGTAGGAAACTGGGGTTTTTAGTAGTAGTTTTCCTAAATTGATTGGATGACAAACAGGGTTTTACAGAGGTTCACAACTTTTGAGGAAATACTGTATCAGCGCTAATAAGACTCTTAACACAGGAGACAGGTAATTCAAGCATTCAGTTAAAAAAGACAGGAAGAGTTCTTGATGGATAGCATTGTTATTTGGACAGGCTTGTTTTGCTAATTTAAAGTGTGAATTTCATCTCTCAGAAATTATTTTTTTGCCCAAAATAACAAAAAAAGGGATATAAAAACAGCCAAAAAAATGACTATATCAAACCATTAAGACAGAAACAGGAGTTAGTATTATTAGTAATATTAATTTTTTAATGTCATATTTAACTGTGTTTTCTGAAGAGGGTGTTAACTTGTTTTCACCTGAAAAATCAACAAAATGTAATTTGACCTGGGGTGTTCAGACTTTGGCATGTGACTGTAGACACTGAGTTACATACTGTAGCCCATCTGTTGTCATGCATAATTTGTCAACTACCCTCTACCTCTTTCATCACAGGTCCATTTCTGAGGACTGCTGTTGCCCAGATATTATTTGGGTGGTGAACCATTCTTAGCACAACAATGACTGACATGGTAGTGGCACAGGAGTGTGTTTGGTGCTGATATGAGCAGCTATTGGTGAGAAACCCAGGCATCAAAGAAGGAATAGAAGACTGATATCTTAGGAGGACTATGGTAGGTGTTTCTAATAATGTGGCCAGTACGGCTGGGCAATATGACATTATTTATTTTTGTCTTATGTAATTACTTTACAATATCTCACAATATGCTTTTCTGAGTATATCATGCATATAATCTGCACTTAAAAACATTTTCCAACTGGATGCTTGATTACAAAGAGATTAACATGTATGATAAAAAAATTATTATGTATTGTAAAATTTCATTTTATTAAGTATTGTGATATGTTTACCATATCACACAGCTCTTGTGGCCATGAAACATAAGATAAGAGTAGGGAGTGATTATCAGCTTTTGTTAAAAAAATGGTTCATTTTCTATTTTGCATCAAAATCATGATAGCATGGTATGCAAAAGTTTTGGCACCCCATGGTCAGGTTATATATTTTGTAAGTGAAATAACACATGCTGTACAACTACTGCTTATTTCCTGAAATTAACAAAAAATAAGTGGTAACATTTGGAACGTGCAAAAATTACAGCACATTTGATGCTGAACATTTTATTTATTTATTATTTATTATGTTAAACAATGAAATAGAAAATACTAATAATATTATTTAGTACTAAAATGATCAGAAAATTACATATTTAAGTTTGTTCCTTGTAGATATCAAAAAAACATCATTTGACTGGGTGGTGTTCAAACTTTTGCATGCAACTATGTGTGGTGTCTGTGTGGTGTAAATGTAAAAAGGTGATTCTTTTTCGTTTGAGTGAATTTGGCGTGCAGTTTTAAGCTGATTGAAAGATTGTAAAAGTAAGCCGTGTATTGGACACATTTAGCTCTCTTTGTGACTTGATTTGGAATCTATGTGAACTATTTTGCTTGCAAGCTGTTTCTGTTTGCAATAATAAAAATCTGAATTTTGGTCTAAGAGCCTGAGGCACAGTTTTTAAATTCCACATGTATGCTCAAAACACAAACCTGCATAGTTTTATGAGTATTTTACCCTGGAGCTATGCTCTCTGTAGTCGTGTGTAAGATGCCGATCACATGAAGGTTTTGTCCTGCTGTGTTTTCATAACTGCTTCCATATGGCTGGGATTTGGACTTCAAACTGACTTCTAAGGGGTTTGGCATATCCCACCTAACCTTAATGTCTCACTCAGGGAAACCATCAGACAGTGAAAGCATACACACCAACTCTTGCTCCCAATATCCATCCAGCCAGTACCTTAGGAATGGCATCTCACTGAACAAAGACCGAATGGTATGGTTGCCTGCAGCAATTTTCCATACATGAAATTCCACTTAGCTAGAAAATATGTACCAACACATGCAAGTTAAAAAACGTGGCTTACTATCTGCTAATGACTTTGAATGACAGCTAGTTACAGGCAGTGGTAGCTACAAGCTAATTAACTTTATTTACTTGTGTATTTGTATATTTTTGTCTGTATGTGATTGTTATTTGTTTATCTGTTTATTTATGTAATTCTTGACTTATTCTTGGACCTATTGATTTTATAGGCCAAGTCATATATATTGTGTAGTTTATTACTCACATTTAACAATGAGTGAGTAATTAGAGATCAGCCTTTATAGCATAATGTGGGACCACATATTATTATATACACAAGTATCTATTTGTAACAATAATATGACCCATGTTTTTTTTCAATCGGCAATAAGTGTTTTTTGCCAATAAAACACCAAAAACTGATGCAAATAAACATAAATTCCAGAAAAAAGTAACAAGATTTTTTAAATTTCAATTAAGAAATGGTTTCAATTCCACCAGCAGCACACTTGATTGAACATAATAAAGCATAAATTCATAATTATGGCAAGTGCAAATATTACTGAGCTGCCATGAGAGCTGGTTAGGATTGTGTAAAATCATTACCTTTTATATTAATGTCAGTTGATGTCAAAGCAAATAAATGCTTACTGCCCAGCTAAAATGCTCAATTTTTACAGATGTAAGTAAGTACTTATGTAATAATCTCTCATATCCTTTGAAATTTATATACATTTACATTGTGTCACAATTTCATGATGAACGAACTAAAGAATAAAATCTTTAATTAATTTACATTGAACATTAAAGATGTTTTTTTCCTTTTCCTTGTAAACTTTCTGTTTTGGAGAGACAAGGTTTCATTCTGACGGCAACATGTGTGTGTGTGTGTGTGTGTGTGTGTGTGCTAAGGGAGTAATAAAAGTTGTGGCAGCAGCAGCTGACGGTAGTGTTTGTTTAGTGAAAATCCTTCTCTCGTGTTTCAGCCCTCAGTGTTTTCAAGGCAAAATGTGTGTGTACGACAGATAAATAACTATGATAGACTTTATGAAGAGTGTCATGAATTGGGGGGTTGTGGTAATAAAAATGTATATAAATAAAATAAATAATAAAAATAAAAAAGTCCATAAGCCAAAGAAACAGTGGATAGTTAAAGGAGATATTTCTAGTCTACACTGTAATATGGTGTGAAGACAGAATGCTCAACATGGCCCATTGATTTCTATTAGTAGTGTACTTTTAACTTTTTTTTCTGTTGCTTTGCTAAGTATGAGGAAACGTGTTAGTCAATGGCAGTTCATAAGTCCACATTTCTTGAAGTTTCCATTGACATTAAGTGTCTAATGTGCTTCATTAAGGTAAAATCCTTGCAAACTTTTAAAATGTCAGTTTTATTTCAATGTACACAGTTCGTTCTTGTTGATAACTTATCAGGTTTTTTTTTTTTTTTTTTGTTCGACTGGAGCCAGGCTAGGACCAACACTCTGGCTAGCCTTCATCTGGTTCCCATTTTTGTGTGGAGTCGTCTAATGAAACCTGACCGTTTTTAAAAGATCTGAGTTATGGGCCCATCAGTAAATACCATATCCAGCCTTTGAAGTCACCCAGGCTATGGAAAGTGCTAAGATGTCATGTGTTAAAGTTATGACCTGATTCATTAAAAATAATCTACTCTGCTTGACATGGCTAGTTTTCAGTGCATGTGTGCCTTTATTTATCTTGACAACCAGCAGGCTAGCCGTTTTCCCCCCTGCGTGTTAGATTCTTTTTGTATCTTGTCTTTCAGACCCTCTAAAATCTAAATATGGGTCACAAACGTGCAGATGGTTAGGTTGAAATGGCATGAAAGGTGTCTATAGTCTCAGCAACTGGTGGTTCAACAGTTATTAAGTCTTTTACAGATTCCTGTAAAGAAAGAGCAAAGTATTTAATGGCAGTAAGTAATCAGTTACCTCATGTAACAAATCCCTGCAGTTTTTTTTCAGGTGCTATTACTTAGTGTCGCCGTTGGTGTTTAGCACTAATGTACGATTGCTATTCTCTGAGTCATTTTAATTCAGTGTTTGGTGGTTAATTCTAGAGGTTAAGAAATCAAAAGAAAAAACGCACTCAAATCAAATGTACACGGGTTTCCCCTTTCCTCATGAGTTCAGGTAGCTTCTTTAGTTTAGCTACAAGGCCAGTGTAACTAACAAGTAATGCTTTTAGCACTGTGCCAGCTGCATCTCTAAACCTGAACACACTTACTTCAAACAACGTCGACTTGTTAAGTTTTCTAAAGTACATTAGCATATGTGATTTCTAACACTGTATGATGTGCTTTTGTCTGTAAAAAGAGATTAAAGTACGTTGCATAACTAAAATCAGAAGTGGCAGCCATCTTGAACCCAGAATTTCATCCAAATGTTTGTCTGTTTTTAATCAAGGCAAGTGAATAATAATTTAGGCATGCACTTAACACAAGTGTTTCTATTTCCATTACTTTCTATTACTTGATAGCGACATCAGCCTTATAAACATAAAACATAAAGCCTCAGACACCAAAGCTTTGGCTGACCAATTATGTCTAAATGTTTGTAGATGTCTGCTTGTCTAATGTTTCTTCTGAAATCAAGTGTATTAATATTGAGTTTGCCTCCTTTTTGCTGAAGTAACAGCCTCTACTTTACTGAGAAGGCTTTACACTGTCACGATTGGCTCCTCCCACTCAATGTGCCTTTTTGTTTTGGTTTGTCCATGTGCGTTTGTTTTGGTTTAGTAACTCCGCCCTGATTGTTTTCACCTGACCCTCATTTTCCCTGTGTATTTAAACCCTGTGTTTGCCCCTTGTGTTCGCCGGTCTTTGTATTGGTCTTTGTTTGACGTATCTGTCTCTGTTGGATGTTTGTGTCTCTGTATCTCTGTGCTGGTAGTACTCTGGTTTGTCATTTCTGCCCCCTGATCTATCCGTGTTGGCTACATGAACCTGGACAGTCTTGACCACCACCCTGGATTTGCCCCTAATAAATCTCGCTTATCTCAGTATATGCATCTGCCTCCTCGCTCCGCATTACATACACTAGATGTTGGAACATTGCTCTGAGCATTTGATTGTATTCAGTGCGTAGACCTTTAGTCAGCTCAGGTATGGATGCTAAATGATTAGTTGTGGATTACAAACTCCACTCCAGCTCATCCCAAAGGTATTGGATGGGGCTCCCGAGAATGCAGTTCCACTGCAGACCAGTGCTGGGAGGGATTTGTACCCCTCTAGCCAAAACCTGGCTTATATGCTGCTGCACCAGAGTATCCAATTGTATTGACAATGCTTCTCTATGGAGATTATACAAGTTCTGAGTGCACAGTTGATTCCCTTTATTAGCAATGGATGCTCTTTCATTTAACTGAATTCAATAATTCAAAATTTTGTCTAGATAGTCTTATATATGTAATATACATTTTGGGTAACAGGAAAAGTTTTCTGTTTTATTTTTTTTGTTTGTTTTTTTTTTGCATTGGAATTTAAGTAATTGATTCATATAAAAATTAAGTTGATAGCATTTCAGACCGGGACACATGCCTTCTTCAAAAGAAAAATAATTTAAAAATTTCAGGTGCTGTTCCTGTTGGTTACTAAAAATCTAGTACTATTAGCAATTCTTTTGGTGCCACCTTGGTTTCTTTAGTTTGATTGCTTTGCCACTGCTGTTTATCTTTATACACTTTATGTATGAAAATTATGTATGAAAGCATTGTGCTCTGTAGAACGTCACCTGTATGGTGTTACCCAGCTTCAGATTCACACTGTCATACTGAATTTGAATAGGCTAATCTTCTACTCACTATATGAGACTCATTAACAGACAAGTTACTCACCAAGAAATCTCCCAAAGCTTCTGATTACCTATCAAGCACTGTATAAGTCTGCTTGGACAGATACAGATACACTATATGACCAAAAGTATGGGAACACCCCTTCCAATAATTTAGTTTAGATGTTTCAGCCACATCCCTTGCATAAAATCAGAATGTGCATAAATCAAGCACGTGGCCATTAAATCTCCACTGGCAGTAGAATGGGTCATACTAAAGAGCTCAGTGACTATAAACATGACATTGTCACAGGATGCCACTTTTGCCACCAGTCACTTTGTGAAACTTCTGCTCTGCTAGATCTTCCCCAGTCAATTGTAAGTGCTATTATTGTGAAATAGTGAGTTCACCCACAAAGCAGTAGGTATGTTCTCTGAAGTGATGAATCATGTTTTAATATTTGGCAGTCAAAGGGATGAATCTGGATTTAGGAGATGCCAGGAGAACAACCTACCAGAATGCATAGTGTCAACAGCTTGATGGAGAAGAAATAATGGTTTGGGGCTATTTTTCAGGGTTTGGGTTCCACTGCTTAGTTCCAGTGAAGGATAGTGTTAGTGCTAAATTATATACAAAGACATTTTAGACAATTATAGGCTTCCAATGCTGTGGCCCTGACCTCAACCTCAAATGGAGGGGTGTAACTCCATATTAATAAGCCCATATAGGTGATAGGCAGGTGTCCACATACTTTGTAATGTATTGAGGGATTGATAGATGTTTGTTGAATTCCAACGTGGTATCATGATAGGATGCCACCTGTGTAAGAAAGTGGAAGTGATTGGGAATGACAGGAATGCAGCCACAAAGTAGTCGGCCATGTAAAATGACAGCACATGGTCAGCAGAGGCTGAGACGTATAGTGCGCAGAGGTCACCAACTTTCTGCAGAGTCAGGCACTACAGACCTCCAAACTTAATTTCGCCTTCAGCACAGAGAGCTTAATGGAATGGGTTTTCATGGCCTAGCAGCTGCATCCAAGCCTTACATCACCAAACGCAATACAAAGCGTCGAAAGCAATGGTGTACAGCACCATCACTGGACTCTAGAGCAGTGGAGTCATGTTCTCTGGAGTGATGAATCATGCTTCTCCGTCTGGCAATCCAATGGACGAGTCTCGGTGTAGCGGTTGCCAGGAGAACGGTACTTGTCTGACTGCATTGTGCCAAGTGTAAAGTTTGGTGGAGGGGGGATTATGGTATGGGGTTGTTTTTCAGGAGTTGGGCTCGGCTCCTTAGTTCCAGTGAAAGGAACTCTAAATGCTTCAGCAGACCAAGAGATTTTGAACAATTTCATCCTCCCAACTTTTTGGGAACAGTTTGGGGACGGCCCCTTCCTGTTCCAACATGACTGCGCACCAGTGCACAAAGCAAGGTCCATAAAGACATGAGTGAGTCTGGTGTGGAAGAACTTGACTGGCCTGCACAGAGTCCTGACCTCAACCCAAGAGAACAGCTTGGGGATGAATTAGAGCGGAGACTGCGAGCCAGGCCTTCTCATCCAACATCAGTGTCTGACCTCATAAATGTGCTTCTGGAAGAATGGTCAGAAATTCCCATAAACACACTCCTAAACCTTGTGGAAAGCCTTCCTAGAAGAGTTGAAGCTGTTATAGCTGCAAAGGGTGGGCTGACATATATTAAACCCTATGGATTATGAATGGGATGTCACTCAAGTTCATATGCAACTGATGGCAGACGAGCAAATATTTTTGGCAATATAGTGTATGTTCATGCTTGCCAGATACTTCCCTTCACAGGAACATCTGCTGAGTGATGACCTGCACTGAGCTTTAGAAGCCCAAGCATTAGGATAAGACTGGCTGAAAGAAAAACAGACATTTTAACACTGACAGTCTTTCAGGACCTCTCAGCCTAAGTTTGACCCAAGCTTCACCTTCAGCAAGGCTCTCCGGATTCACATCTACACTTAAATCTGGGCCCATGACAGCTCCTAATGATAAAGTAGCAACTCTCCTTGGTTACGGGCCTTCCAGCTGTTTTGGATAATGAACGACAGTAGTCATGCAATGCAGAGTGTGAGAAATGCCAGCACGTCCATTACAGCATGTCAAGAGAGGGAGGACACATTAGGAGGGAAGGGAGGGGATGTAACACAGTACACATGTCCATTAGGCAATCCTCTGCACTGCCCTTGACTGTCAGATGTACGTAATGAATGTGTTCCTGAGAAATGAAATTTACAAAAAACTTATGAAGAGAACATTGACTGATGATAGCAATGTCACATGCCATCATTAATAGTGTCTAACCATCTGCGTAGCCTAAAATGTGTAGTACTAACTAATTCCTTTAACTGGTTGGGTTTGTGTATAATTACCCTATGAAAACATTAGTTGGCTTTACATCGTTTCTATTGCAATGTTAAGACCTTTGGTAGCTTACGTTGCAAACCAACTGCATTTAGCCCTCAGAAATCCAATGATGATTTTCTGCTCTACACTCAATAAATGAAAAGGTACCACAAAGAGTTGTTTGAGCAATGCAATAGAAGAACCACTTTTGGTTCCCTAAAGAAAAAAAACCCATAATTTCAAAGTTCTATACTAGTTTAGGAGTTCTTCCTAGAACTTTTACATTACATGGAAGTTCTTTAAACTTTTAAGAAACACTCACTAATCTCTTTTACAAATATTAGTCTCCAAGGAACTGCCTAATGAAAGGATATTTTAGGCAAACAAATGTGGTTCTTTAATAGCATCATGAAAAGAACCTTGTTGGAGTGTTTATTTGTAAGAGAATATTTAAATGTAGTTTTGCTTACAATATATGATTGACGTATAAGAAAAGACTATGACTGTAGGAGGGCAGAGAACTCTGAGTACTGGGACCGGTGTTCTAGGGAGCTTCTGTTTGAGCTAGCAAGCTGAACCTCCCATGATGAACAGGGGCAAAGTGGAGAGAGGACTGAAGAACGGGGAGGAGATGGAGTGGTGATGGGGTTCTCAGGCTTACAGGAAATGCAAGGTAGAGATGGAGCCTATCTCAGCAGTCACTGGGCCATACATACATATACACATTAACGCTTAGGTGCAATTTAGTATCTCCAGTTGGCCTGACTGCATGTCTTTGGACTGTGGGAGGCAGTGTTTGAGTTTATATGTGATGCTTGCCGCATGCAACATGCTAAAAGTTTCTTGTCAGGAACACCACCAAACTCAGTGTTATTGCTGTATTGTACAATCTAGACATATAATCAAAACACCAGATGGCTATATTTTCAGTTGTAGTAGCAGATTAGAACAATCTTTGAGTAAGTTCTAAAGCCTAAACTGATGAGGAAAATAACTGGAATCAGCAAATTAAATCAATGTTCAAATGTCATCTACACTGTAAAAAGTAAAATTACAGTAAATCACTAGCATCTGGTTGCATCACTTTCACAGCAATTTACTGCATCATATTAAGAATAAATAACAGCAAAATAGCATTTGTTTACTGTGGCCCTACAGTCACCTTTATCACAAGATTACAGTGGTGTAGCTTTATTCTGCTATATACTTACAGTGATAAGCTTTAATTAAAAGACAATAATCTCCTGTATTTTTACACAACAATTGTAAAATAAATGCTGCTTAAGATCAACCTCACCATAATTGGCTTTGTCATTACAGAGAGTGTTTTGATAAGTTGATTTTATAATAAAATCATTAATAGTGTTTACTGTACAAAAAAAGTATTATATGGTGTGAAATGGTGGTGATAATGAACAGTTGTGTATTTAATTGTATGTAGTTCAGACATTTTTAAGCATCACAGTCTTAAAAGGTTCCTAAATGATTCTTGGCTTGGACATAGTTTCTTTGGTGTGGAGCCTTATATAATGTGAGGGGTCTTGTTAACTTTTAAATGGGTTTTCATTCTTGCACATCTCATTCGCAAAAATACTTTGTTAAAAGGCTCATATCCTACATTTTCTTCATGAATATGTATTTAATTGGTGAATGGAATAAAGACATCTGCAGGTTATATTAACTAATGCATTACTTGGCAAATAAAAAACAAACAAACAAACAAATACCAATCGTTGCAGTGTTGTTTAGGCTTGGTACTGTGCTGCATCACTTCTGGTGTAAAAGCTGTTTATTGCTCTATGGGCTCATGCTTAAGTCATGTTAGAATGACTAATGTTGTATGCACCACTTCTCCTTCCCATTGAGTCGAATAACCTTCTCACCCCTTGTATAACAAAGTAACCCAACCTTAAGGTGACCTCGTGGATACAGGCTCAAAAGCCGCAACAAGATTACAGTACACTGAATGCTTGGAGGCTTGGAGAGGAAGAATGATATAAAGTGACAGAAAAGAAGAAGGGATTTGAGGAGATGAGCTATCGTTCTGAATGTCTGCCACACTGCGGTTGCTTGTGAGGAGTAATGTAAGCAGTTAGAGTTCTGGGAAGCTGAGTGAAATGGAATCTGTAATAGCACGCGCAGTGCTGTCCAGCAGCAGGGTAGATACAAAGTCACCCACAGACCAGTGTGGTATTATATTCAAGCTCGTGCCAGCTGGCCCTCTGTAGGTAAGACCAGCTTCTAATGTTACAGTACAAATAGCTATCTCAGCATTAGCGTATTGTTTTCATGCAGAGGTACAGAGCTAAATATTTGTAGTCTTAGTAAAACAGAACAATGCACCTTACTGTTTTGAGGTGGAGATACAGTGCAGCAGGTTGTGGATATGAACTTGAGATTGGAAGCTTTTAGTCCAGACGGATGGCTTGGTGTTAGAATATAAAAGGGCCACAAATACACCCCTGAGGGACTCCAGCGCACCTTTACCTTGAGAATAAACTCAAGGTTTTCTCTCTTCTGAGTCATATACATATTAAAAATGAAAAGCAGTCACTGACATTTGCACAGCACTGTATCATCTCATGTTCAAAAACATGTCACGGTTTGTACCTTATTACATTAAATTCTGAAATGCATCTTACCTGAAACATGCTAGCGACTCAAAGTGCATTTCTTTCATTAACAGATGTCCTCAGCTCTCCCAGCGCATTGTATGATCGCTAAATACCTGCCTCTATTGTGTTCTCCAGGTTACAGGCTGCCCTGTCATCATGACAAATCAGTGAAGCTAGTGTGATTATAGGGTAGAACCAGTCACCTCAAAGGGTTCATAACTAATTATATGTGACTGCATGACCATCCTGAGAAAGAGTGCATGTGAAGAATAGCCTGTCTGTCTGTTTCAAGCTGTTGCCTGAGGGGGTTGGCTGAGATTGCAGGCTTTGAAAGAGCCTGGATCGATGGCTTCATTTCAGAATGGCAGAGGGCTGCACACACATACCCTGGGTAACACCATCTCACCTTCGCATGAGCAAAGGTTAATGTGGGGCCATATGTCATGTGAAGATGGGTCGCTGTGCTGACTGATGTCTAGTGGAGTGCTGGCTTTATGCATTTTGTGGCACAGAAGAACAGAATCTTGTTACTGACAATTATGGTGCTGCATGTTATTGTAAATTAGATTGTGAATGTAATTTTTTGTGGCATATTTGTGTAAAATGACGCACTTGTACATACTTCTTGAGCCTTGTGTGGTTTATAGCATGTATCACTGCATGATAAAATTATGGGCTTTCTGAAAGAGACTGGATCAATAATGTCAAAAGAACTAAGCTGCATTTTGTTATAAAGTTGATTTAAAATGTAACTTACAAACTGATTAGTATGGACATCTTTGAAGCAATGTTACATTTCATTCTGTTTTCAAGTTAGTTCAAGTCAGCTTTTATGGTTGTATTACAATGTTTTAAATGAGGCCAACATAAAATGCATATGATGTGCATGCTATACAATTCAGGCGCTCTTTGATTTAAAGCAGATGTTTGTGCATATTTTAGAAGAAACACAGGCATGCTGAAAATAAGTTAATACAAAATCACCATTTTTGCTAAGACTCAGTATTAACGTAATTGGACATTTAAAAGAACACAAAGGACTTTAAGAGAACACAACATAACATCTTCAACATGAGTGAGGGAAACTTATTGTAGCATTGAATCAATGCCAGCTGCTACAACTCACAGTCTCCATTTTTTGATTATTACTGTCTGCTAATGCATCAATCCCGGAATGTTGCTGTTTCCAATTAGCGTTGGAGCAAATGCCCCTCATTACCAACCTAAGCCCAGTGAGCTCAGTCCAGTGGGGTAGATGAGGGCAGATGTATTTATGAGGCCTGGTACCATGCTAAATTATGGGAAGGGCATTTGTTAAGCAAACTCCCAGTGACTCTAATCTGAAGAATGCTGACTCCCTCCTGAGGTCAGTAATTGGGACCCTCTCTCTCTCTCTCTCTCTCTCTCTCTCTCTCTCTCTCTCTCTCTCTCTCTCTCTCCTCTTCAGCAGCAGGTCTGGACCTGTAGCACATGCTCTTTGAAATGCATCCCCCTTCAGGCCAGCCAAAAACATGCTCTCTCAGGAACTCAGTTCTCCCTCTCGTAACCTTCACATGGTTTCAGGGTCTGGTTTATGCCACACTGAATTGTCTGCTGTACTCAAGTAGCTGAATGTGCATTCTTAAAAGTAACGGTACCAAAAAGCATTTGTAGTGATGCAATATTCTCTAAAGAATCTTTTTGGTGGATGGTTTATAAAAGGACCTATTTAAAAGACCTATATGATGGAAAGCAGAATTTCCCTCTTTTTTTTCACATATAAGTTGATAGAATACGTAAACATTGTTCAAGTTTCAAAACATACCATTCCATTCATACAACCCATATAGGTAAACTGTCCTGTTCTAAAATGCAGAGGAAAATGAAAACAGTGAACATGTTTTAAATTTTTTAATGTGTGTGTGTATATATATATATATATATATATATATATATATATATATATATATATATATATATATATATATACACACATCCATCCATCCATCCATCCATCCATCCATCCATCCATTTTCTAAGCCGCTTCTCCGTCAGGGTCGCGGGGCTTGCTGGAGCCTATATATATACATTTTGAGTATGTGGAACTGCAGTTTGGACTCTGCAGTTAAGCCCCACATTTTCTTGTTAAAGTTATAAAGAGTGTTCCCTTAGGTCACAATACAGGACAGTCAATCAGAACAAAGGTCATTTACTGTTATCAGTTTTAAAGGCACATAAAAAATGCATGTTTACCCTCTCAGGTTGACAGTGTCGTATACAACTTCAAAGGGCTTTGTACATGACAGAATAAATCTGCAGAACGCTGCATGCTAAAGACTTACTTTTATTTTTTCCCAACAGGATAGTATTGTGCTGTTTCAATCTCTTTCAGAAGACTTGTAATCCTGCCTTGAACTGCACTGTCTTTTTGGAGACTTTGTAAAATGAACCCATAATGACAACTGCAACACAGAATGTATTCTGTGATTATGTATCCATTTCTCAGCCTTAGAAGAACCCTAAAGAGTTATTGTTGTTGTTAGCATGGCTGTTGGCTGTCCACTGTTGCCTTGGCTTGAGAGTGTCAGGCTATCATAGGCCATGTTTCTGACTTGTTGACCAGTCAGACGCTGTGTTCCTGACTTGTGGACCAATTAGAGGTCTTGTTCCTGACTTGTCCACTAATGATAGGCTGTGTTTCTGATTTGTCGACCAATCAGAGGCTGTGTTTCTGATTTGTTGACTAATCAGAGGCTGTGTTCCTGACTTGCTACTCTATCATAGGCTGTGTTCCTGACTTGATCAATCAGAGACTGTGTTCCTGGCTTGTTGATCAATCAGAGGCTGTGTTTTTGACTTGTTGACTAATCAGAGACTGTTCCTGGCTTGTTGATCAATCAGAGGCTGTGTTTCTGACTTGTTAATAGAAGAATGGAGTCAAAATAAAAGTCAGTCTTTATCACGCAGCATTCCAGAGACTTTTATTCTTTCATGTATGACATCTTTTGATGTCACATATGACATAAATGATCTGAGAGGGTATGGATAAAAAGAGGTTGGAAAATAGTCACGTAACAATTAATTGTGACTGTTTGGCCTATTCAACCCTTTAAGTGTCACGAGTGGTCCCCAATGGAAATAATAAACTAAAAGAAAATGTAGGCTATGAGCCTTTTAAACCTTTCAAAGTATTTTTGCAAATGAGATGTGCAAGAATGAAAACCCATTTAAAAGTTAACAAGACCCCCTACATGTTTTAAGGCTCTACACCAAAGAAACTATATGTCCAAGCCAAGAATCATTTAGGAACTTTTTAAGACTGTGATGCTTAAAAATGTCTGAACTACATGTACCTTCTTCAGTTTTTATCTAAAGAGGAAAGAGTGGATAACTTCCTAAGGGACAGGAGGATCATGATGTTTACTCTGCACTGTGCATATTTTCCCATTCAGATGCCATTAAATTCCATCAGATATGAATTCCATAAAGCAAACACAGAGAGATAGATATAGTTTGCCTGCCTTGTATCATTATGCTACGCTTTACCATCTTGAGGGTTCATCCCGTCACTGTACAAGGTTTGCAAAAAGATTACTGGCTTTCACAAGTTACAAATTTGACACTGATCCGTTTTATCATCCTTTTTGCACCTCAACAACCCACAACAGCAAATTCTATGACTTTGAACAGTCTCAAAAACCGCACAGGAACAAAGCAGAGAAAAACCATAAATGCCACAACATGATCTAACAAGAACCAAGAAAATGCAGTCTAGCCAAAGGGGGATGACTAAGGGAATGTGTACACTTCTAAATATGTTGATTGGTGGTTTGCTACGGAGTCTGGCAGCTTTGACTACTCTTACTTTGCTAGCATCATTGTTGTTGCTAGCATTGCTTTGCTGCCTCCAGAGAGACAAAACAACAGAGCGCTGTAATAAAGTCTGCGAGCTGTTCGTGTCGCAATATGTGCTTTTACACATCCAAGAGCAGGTCTGAGAACAATTTTGCTGTGTGTGACATCCAACCTTGGAGCCGTGCTAAGAGCATGAATTATACACCCATTTCACTTGGACCTTTCTGCTAGCTCTCACAGGAAACTCATGCTAATGGTCACTTTAGTGACAGCTGCATCTAAAAGCCACTCTCTAAGAACAATGGGCTTGGAGTTTTTCTGCAACTCAGAGCCAAATATTTCCCAACAAGTCCTCCGCCCGCCCCCTCAACTTCCAATTCCTAATCCCCTCAAAGCTCCCAGCTGAAAAAAAAAAAAAAGAAGAGAAGAGGAAGGCGAGGGTAGAGGGGTGGGCTAGGGTGGTGGAGAGAAAGCGAAAGCTGCTGTGTTAACCAGCTTACCACAATTAAAATTTATTTAGGGCTTACAAGGAATCCTTTCACTGGTGAATAAATCAAAGTTGAAATGACATGGCTCAGGTGGAAGTGCTGTTTTCGACGCTGTTCTGGCAGGGGGCCCTCGTCTCCCTGTAATTATCCAGTCCTACCTCCAGCTTTCAGGGGCTCCGACTTTGGGAGAGGAACGCCCCTCTCTTGGGACCTGGAAACTACACCTCCCTCTATAGACTTGCTTTTTTTCCGTGTGTATAATCATGTCGTTAAAATAGATGCCAGTGCACTCCGGAGGTTCCGTTTGAACGGGGCTGATGCAATATTCCATTTGTGAAGCAGATCTAAAGCCTCGGGCTGCCACTTATTGGCTGGCTCCGAATCAGCGAAGTGCTAACAGAAGAACATTAATTAAAAGCCATTAGAGTGTGGTTAATTGGACGCTAATTTCCATGTCATGATCCAAAAAAGCATGTTAGTTTTGGCCTACATTGGGAACGTGCTCACGCTCTCAGACAATAAGCGATGCACTTTATAAAATGAAGTAGAAAGCGGTAGAAGGTAATTGCATTTTCTCGTGTTACAGTACAGTACTATACCTGTAACTGAGCTTTGTGAGTAGAAGTACTTTTTCTTTTACATTTATGATAAAGTAGATTTAATTCACTACTTTCATCTGTTAATAAATGTTAGAATAAAAACAAATATGCATCTTAGCTTGCACGCCCATTAGGATTAAAAAACCTGGTTAGATTGAAACAATTAATTTTTGAAGGATAATCAACATATAGCAACTCCAAAAAAGGTGGATACGGGTAGGAGAAGTGAGCCGTCAACCACAAGTTTGCAGGTTCAAATCCCATGGCTGACTAGGTATACCCCCACTGCCCCAGTGGCGCCGCTCTGTTGGCGATGCTGTTCTGCTCCCCGATTGGGCACTGTGAGGTAGCAAAATGACAAATTTCCCTTGTAGGACCAATAAAGTACAAAACATAACGTTTGGAAAAAGGCATTATTATGAGCTGCCTCCTAAAGCCTGTTAAGATTGCTGCTTTTTCACTCTGAGGAAGTATACAAACAGTTAGCTAACTGGCTAACGAACCTTAGCCAAACAAATACTGTTTTTCTGTCCTATTATTTTCTTCTTACTTTGTTGTTTTAGAATAACAGTATGATAGATATTTATTGAACTTAAAAACTACTGTCTATATGTGTTATTGCAAATGCTTCTATAGTTTTTTTCTATTTACTCATTAGCAAGAAATCTAATTTTTTTGATGATTAATTTGCTTGATGACCTTTCATGGATTCCTAGCTACTTTGTTGGAAGCGGAAAAAGTAGGAAACCTTATATTATAATCATCCAATCATGAGATGCACATCGTTCAATAGTGTGTAAATAACATGCACTTGCAGTGCTAACTGTGAGTCTGAGGAATATTATCATTTGTTTCTTCATTGTACAGGAAGGTTAAGTAGGAGACTTATTTAAGTGAGAATGTTGTGTTAACTCAATGAAACAATGAGAATTGTAGTTGTTACAAACTGTGGTAAAAAAAAAAAACTCCTCAAGGACTGAAATCCTTGTAGAACTGCTGTGAATCGTCTTGGTACATCCAGCATCACATGGAACTGGATACACGAAACTAGTAATACTACCTCATCTGAATAAAGTATGCTGATAAATGGAATGTTGGCCACAGCTCTTTGGTTGCCTGCAGCTGTAGTATTTGGCGTTATCTCAGTGGCTGCCGTGTCACCTGTAATTTAAAGAGAATCTTTGCAGAGGCGAAGGAGGCTCATGAGTTCCATTCTCTGCAGCCAGTCTGCATGTCAACACAAGGGGAGATTTTTCCTGAGCAGGTCAGCCCTGCCCCTGAGCTATGAGCTCACATGGATCAGGACACATCACTGCATGCATCTGCTGAAGACAGCAAATAAATTTAGGTCCTACAAAATTTCATCCCAACAACATCTCTAGCAACACATGATGAACCAACAACAAATACGATAAAAGATAAAAGAGGACAGAGAATTCTTACTTTCCATAAAGCTGTGCCTCAGAATCAACCCTAGGCTCATGCATATGAATTATTCAATTTGCTTATATGTTTGATGATTTTAAAGCAATATCAGTTTGACGTACATTTCTACAATTTTTTCCATTGGATGAAAAGTAAAATACAGTATCCTCAAAATGTTGATCTATTCATCTGTTTGTTTGTTTGTTCATTTATTTATTAATAATAATATAATAATATTAGTAATATCAGTTTGACATGTACATTTCTACTATTATTCCGATGGATAAAAAAATATAGTATCCTGAAAATATTTATTTATTTATTCCCTTTTTGAAGGAATATCAGTTTGAGATATTCGTATGTAAATTATACACTGTGCAATTTGTTTATTTGTTTGTTTATTTATTCCCTTTTTGAAATAGTTGTATCAGTTGGATTTGATATTTTTTCCCCATTTATTCTATAAATTACAACACAATTTGTGGCCTTAAAAGTTTGATCATTTATTTATTTATTTCCTTGTTAAAAATAACATCACTTCAGATTGTATAATTTTCACACTTGCTAATATTTTTCAACAAATAGATTATCTGAAGCGATAGAGAAGAATCTAATGTCTGTTTGCTACCTTGCTACAACAACAGCAACAAAAACAACTACAACAACAGCAAAATAATGTACCTATTAATCAACCCTTTTGGATGTGCTTCTTTCAGAGTCTTTGACTTTTCTCTCGCTCTCTTTTCCATTTTCCATCATTTTCCCCCACTTGTCAGCACAAATAAATGCAGAAAATAGTCCACAATGTTATTTAATGACATTGACCTCTGTCCACTGTGTAAACAGTGAAGCAAGAAAATGTCCACTACAACCAGGAAAACCTGATGACTGTAGGTGATTATTGCCATGTCATTATTTGGACTGGGTGAGAGAGAACAAGAGACAGAGAGAGAGGGAGAGAGAGTTCCACCCAGTGAAAAACAAAAGCCCCCTTTCTCTTCTCCCACCACATCTGTCCAAACCCACCTCAATAATTGTGTGGGTTAGTCTTGGTAATTGACAGCATAAATATTAAACTGTCAAAGCTGGAGCGCTGGTGACACGCTGGGGTATGAGTCATTGCCCTCACAGCTGAAAGAGAAGAAAAATGCCTCTGTCTCGCCCTGTCAGCGTGACCGTTACCTCTGCACAGGGCTGACGCAAAGAGCATGAAGTCATCAACCTTGGCTGAGGTTGTCATCGCGCCCTTCTAGAAGTGGGACGTGATAATACACCCCATGCCCATCCCTGTCATTCCATTAATGTCCATCAGGAATTTGTCAACATCCTGACTTTCCATCCGTTTTCTCAAAGAGCGCCTGGTTATGACTGTGGATGGATTCATTGAGTGTGGTGGCATGTTGTGTTTACATTATACAGCTGATGAGTTGTGGTTATGTTGGTGGTGGCTACATGTTATATACCTTGGAAACGTTTAAACAGATTTATTTAGCAAACATTGACTTTAGGAGAGAAATCTGTTCTGATCACATGTTTAGAGGAGTAGAGAGTCCTCATAATGTAAAATACTCTCTGGCCATTTTACTAGCAACACCCATCTCCTGGCTGACCTCTTGCTATACACAATTTGTGTTACCCATTCCCAAGTCCAGTGGTTTGCACAACATTTTTCACAACAGGCACAATCTCTTTTTGTCCTTGTCTGGCAGGATAAAGGCTTTTATCCCTGATTTATTGTCATTAATAGTTTATATTGTATTAGTCCAATCTAGCATTGCATTTTGAAGGTTTGTGGTGGTCTGCAATGAGAATCTGCCAGCTGCTAGACATAAACGTAAATATTGAAAATAGTAGCTTTAGTAGCCTGCATGGCTGTTCTTTCTAAGCCTACATTATCAAAGTCACTACAAATTAAGGGTACAAAACAAAATGCATAGAAAATCAAATCATCTATTTTGAAGAATATATTCAGTCTTTCCAGTCCCTCTAATTAATTTGTGTGGGAATCACTGGTGTTTTAGCCTAACTGCTACTCTCATGTTAGCCTCTGTTGCTAACAAGGGTGTACATCAAAAGTGGCTTGAGCTTATAGTTTTACACACAAAAACTCAGGTTTACCTGCTCAGATTTGAGTCTTTATTCTCTAAACTTGCCTCAGTGAGCCAGAATGAACCTGTGTGATTAGCTAATCTAGTGCTAGCTTCTAGTTAGCATGATCGGACGTGGAGTAAAAGTACTTCAGGCTAACAGCTCCGTACACAAATGTTCACTTAGGTGTGAGTCTTTATTCACAAAACTTGCAAAGTTTGTGGCAAAACTGTAGCATGCTACTAAAACTGTGCCAGGCGCCGACAAGGGGCAGCATGAGGTGAGCAATCATGCCACAAGGGCCAACAAGAGTCATGGCATGGCCCCTTGGGTCTCAACTCCTGCCTATTGGTGCAGCTACTAGGCTTCAAATGTCCGTGTGAAATGTACAATAGCCACCCAATGTTCATGTGAAGTGCTGTTAGCTTTGCACTGTTAGAATCCCATAGCAGCACTAGCAGAAATGAACATTATTGTAGAGGCTTTAACTTTTATGGCCATAACTGCAGGCCTAACTAACAGCTGTGGTTGGTCGCTGCCTGTACCTGTGTCCAATATTCATAGATTGAAAGCTGGTTTTTTCTAATCCATTCAATTGATATTTTTGCTAATAGGGCTACTCATGTCTGTATACATATGTTGATCGCTCCTTTTGATACAGTATGTCATAGGCTTTGAGGAATTGGATTTGTGCGTATTATCTTACTGTAACTATTTCCTGTTCTCTGTCAGCTAACCAACAAACCCTTATTTGAAGAGTTAAATTCCAAGTGAGTTTGAAAACTGGACATTTCACTCCAACAGTGCCAGGAAATGCAAAGCATAACGTTTAAGTATACCTCTGCATGCTCATTTGCAGTTTTCACACCCAAACAGAAGAGTGAAAAAAGCCACCCCAACCTTAATCATTTCTACAAAGCAAATATCCTCACGGCCACAGATGTTGGGCCCTGCAAATCTTTCAGCAGCTGGATTTCAAAGGGCTGCAGCAGTAAATGCAGGGAGAAGGGCTCCGTTAAGATTGGCAAGGGACCTAAACAAACTGAGATGACAAGACTGAGAGCTGCGCAAACAAAGGATTAGGTGAGAGATGAAAGCAAGAGGAAACGGGCAAAGTCATTCATTTATGGCGCTTGAAGAAAGGCCATGCGCTACTGTACCGGCTACTGGACAAGTCACTCCGCCGCTTTCTTAGAATTGATGTTGTTACATGATGAGCTTACATATGACATATGATTACACATGATGAGCTTACATATACAAACTCACAATTATTTGATTCAGTTATTGTTTTGAAACAGTTTAATGCATCAAATGTCAAAGTTATCTCAGTGTGTATTGATTATTTTGGTACTTATCTTGTCCACATACAATACACTGTGTTTCGTCTCCATGAGCCGGATATTTTCTTCACTACTCCAGTGAGTTGGTTATTCAGTAGTTTTTTTATCTGATTTACCTCACAAAATATCTGAAAAATCTGAAAAGAACAGTTAATAAAGTGCAATCTAGAATAGAACAGATCAGACAACAAAAAAACCAAAATGATTTGTTATAAGGCTTAGTTACACAAGCAGTAGGTAGGTAAAATGAAAATAAAAACAAAGACGCTTTACCACTTTGTCTCAGTCCATCTTAAATGAGCTTGGGCCCAGAGACAGTGGTGGTGTTTCTGGATCCTGTTTCTTCTTTGAAAGGTAGAGTTTTAACTTGCATTAGTGGATGCAGTGATGAACTGTGGTCACAAATAGTTGCTTTAAGAAGTGTTCCTCAGCCCATGCAGTGATTTCCACTACAGATTCATATCTGTTTTTAATGCAGTGCCACCTGAGGGCCTGACGAGTTTTCGGTCTCTTGCAGAGATTTCTCTGGATTCTCTGAATCTTTTAATGATATTATGTACCAGATATGATGAAATCCATTGATAAACAGTATTCTTGAATTGTTGCACTATTTGCTCACATAATCTTTCACAGAGTGGTGAGGGGTCCTCCTCATCTTCTGATACTTCTGAAGGGCTCAACCTTTCTGGGATGCTCTTTTTATACCTAGTCATGTTACTGACCTATTGCCAATTAACCTTTAAGTTGCATTTGACATTATAAAGTTGGCTTTGCATTATTTTCAATTCAAAATAAAGTTTAAATGATTTGCACATCATTGCATTCTGTTTTTAACACTTTGCACAGTGTCCCAACTTTTTTGGCTTGTACGTGATAAAAAAACAATATACCAAACTATATGTTCTCAGGACATCTGAGGATTAAACCACAACTTTCACATTACAAAATAGCACATACTTTTTTTAGAATATTATAATAATTGATTATATTATCCTTCTTGTACTTCATTTTCTTTGCTGGGGTCTGTTTGTGATGTGTACCAAAAACAGTCGTAGTTTATTTTTACATGGCCATTTTCCAAAATCTTTTTATACCTGTACAATTAACAAGCAAGCAAGCAAAGTTTATTTATATAGTGTTTTTTACAACAGGTGTTGTCACAAAGCAGCTTTACAGAACAATCAGTATTACAAAAAGAAAAAGAAAAGAAAAATCCAGGTCCAAGTCCCCATGAGCAAGGAAAATCTCCCTAAGGGCAAGAGGAAGAAGCCTTGTGAGGAACCAAGACTTAATTCTTCATGGTATACTTTCAACGAGGTGTTGGAAACATTCCTCAGAGATTTTGGTTGGTTATCTGAGTTACTGTTACCTTTCTATCATCTGGAACCAGTCTGCCCATTCTCCTCTGACCTCTCACATCAACAAGGCATTTTCGTCCACACGACTGCCGCTCACTGGATATTTCCTCTTTTTCGGACCGTTCTCGGTAAACCCTAGAGATGGTTGTGCGTGAAAATCCCAGTAGATCAGCAGTTTCTGTAATACTCAGACCAGCCCATCTGGCACCAACAACCATGCCATCTTCCCCCATTCTGATGCTCGGTTTGCACATCAGGTTGTCTTGACCACCTTTACATGCCTAAAAGTGTTAACTTGGCTCCATGTGATTGGCTGATTAGCTATTTGTGTTAACAAGCAACTGAACAACCTAATAAAGTGGCTGATGAGTGTACAGCTGTATGCACGTTTGAATAACCCCAATCAAATTATGTTTTATTGATTTTTTAAAGTGAAAATAAATGAACACATCTGGTACAGAAAATAAAATATAAAATGTTAAATAAACATTAATTGTGCATTAAAATATGCAAAGTATGTTTGTTTATTTACTTTCACTTAGAAAAACAATAAAACGTAATTTTACTAGGAGTGCCCAAATTTTTGACTGTGTGCAAATGCATTGCTTTTTTTTAAACAATGTTTAAATACTTTTTTTTATGATTTGGGCTCTTAAGGGTTAAGGCCAGGATGATTTATGCTGTAAACTAATCCTCTCAACCCTCCACTACTCTTTGCCTGCTGGGAGAGTGTCATCCCAAAAAGCTCCTCTTCACGAAGCGTGGCCCCCAATAGTCTTGTTGCTACTCAACCGTGCCTGGCATCCTGAGCCCGAAGCATGTGGAGCGCTGGCTTTCAGACCCCTGGCGGTTCCTCTAGTCTGGCCGTGGTCTGCCCGCTGAGGAGTGTGACAGCGAGTCCTGACAGCTCCGAGGCCAGCACTGTCACTAACACACAAAGCAGCTCTGCTGGTACGCTCCAGCCATCAACAACACCCAACTCCCCCCGCTGGAGGATTAGGGGGAACGGCTGAACAAAGGGGCGTTTGACGAGAAAAGCCCGTGTTAAATTGGGCATTAAATTTAACATTCGGTCACAGGGTCATAAGTATTCAACAGGAGTTCATACAAAAAAAGAGTTCATATCACAGGATGACAAAAGAAAGAAAAGAAAAAGAAAAGAGGGAATATTTTTAGGTCCTTAGGGAAAGATATGGAGCCCTGGATGAAAGTTTAATGACAGTACATCACTTTGCAGGTTTAAATGTTCCTCTCCATGATGGAGAACCTGCTGCATAGAACTGTATTGTTGTGTTGTAAGACCCTTTTAAAATGGTTCTATATTGTACCAAAAAGTGTTCTGTTATAGTTATGATGTCAAGCCTTTAACAATAGAACCCTTTTTAGTGCTATATAGAACACCTATCAAAATGGTTCTATATAGAACCATCTACAGCACATTTACCATCAGGCTGAAGAACAAAGCAGAATTTAATCACGCAGTGTTCATGCTTCTATATAGAACCATATGATTTACTAAAGAACCCTTGAAGAACCATCTTTTTAAAGTATGTACATTAATTTAGAACCATGCATTCTATATACATTTATAAATCATTCTGCAGATAGATGGAGAATGTGTTGTAAATGGTCCTATATAGCACAAAAAATCAACAGAAAAGCTAGCAACAAAAGAAGAACCCTTTTTGATGTTATAGAACCATTTTCATATCCAAATACATCACATTTCACCAAGCAGTGAATGACTTAACTGTACAAATGAAGGCATGGTTCTACATTAAGTGCCTTTACTAAAGAACTTTTGAAGAAGTCTTTTTTACATATGTAGCTAGCCAACTTCTGTTAGGTGAAACTATACTGCTTTAATTTGCTGACTGCCATATGTAGCTATCAGGTTAATAACAGAGGATGACAAAGGAAAGAACAGAAAAATAAAAAGGGTCAGGATATGGATTATGAAAGTTCCATTACACTCTTTATAGCAAATTTTAATGTAAATTTAGGGAAAAAAGTGATGACATAACACTGTAAAATAACAGGAGACATTTTGTTAAATAAAGAAATACTTGTCAATTTAAAGAAAATATCTGTTTAATTGATGAAGGAAAACTGTGATTTAATTGAAAAAAATCTGTAAAAAAATGTTTTTTTTTGTTAATTTATGGAAAAAATCTGTTTAATTGATGAAGGAACATTCTATAAAATAACGGAAAAAATCCAGGTAATAAACTGCCTGTAATTTTTTTACGGAATTTTTTTTACAGTGTAGTTAAAATGGTTCTTTAAAGATGCTGTAAAAATTGACTAAACCTGATTTTGTTCAGTATGGAATCATGGGCGCCCTTGGTGTGTAAGTGGGGGTTGGGGGGTGTAAATGGGGACGTCAGAGCCTGGGACATTCCTGCTGAGCTAACACAAAGCTAACATTCAGCTAAAATTCCTATTAATCGCTTTATTAATGTTTTTTTTTTTTTATGAATTAGACTTAGGTAGCCAAAAAATCCCAGCAAAAAATAGTTAAAATTACTGAAGTATTAGCCAACTAATGCTAGCCTAAAACTAGCTAAATAGCTTCTAATGTGTCATGTGTAGCTAGAAACTTACATACACATTGGAAAGCTCATTCTCAAGGCCTAAGAAAATTAGAAAAAGCTGAAAATGGTTCTTTTGTTTTTATAAGTCATAAATCCTTTTTGGTGCTATGTAGAACACTCACTCTCATTCATCCACATGGATCGTTATAAAGCACTGAATAGATTTACATGGTCTTAATGAACCAATACTAAAGAAGGCTGAGCTTGTCTAAATTAATTTGGCCTCTTCCCCAAATTACAAGAATTTAATTAATCCCAGTCTTGAGATGGACATGTATTTGGACCAGAGACATACTGTCCGTGGGGTTTCTAGTCGTCTTTGAGCTTTGGAGCTGAGAGATTTGGAAGCGTCTCAATAGTGGAGCTCCTTACAGAAGCCGAAGCTCGTTAAAGAGAGACAGCAGGTGGATACACATGGTCCAAAAACAGAAAAAAAAACCTAAAACCAAAAGCTCCCCAAATCAGAAGCTATTACTCCACCTAAGGTTTCATCTGTGGTCACTCTGGTCAGGTCCTACACTTGCGCTCTGTTTGGCTCATGTTCTTTTTGACCGCTCGTAGGATAGCCATGTTTTACTTTCTGTCAGCTCCTGCTCCACAACCACACTTAGAATAACACCACAGAAAGCCTGGCACAAACACCACTGAGCTGTTACTCTGGTCCAGCATGTAGTAAGTATATCACCAGCCCTATCATCATTTAGTGTCAGGCAAAAGTTTGAAGCCACTTATCATGTTAATAATTTTACTTTGTCCAATTTTATGTAGTATAATGTATTTACATGTCATAATGCCTGCTGTGATTTCTGTGATTTTGAGATATGAGGTATTTTTTGATTAAAACATCTATCTATCTATCTATCTATCTATCTATCTATCTATCTATCTATCTATCTATCTATCTATCTATCTATCTATCTGCTTTGGTGAACTCTTGTTAATGAACACTATCACTGCATCCACAATGCAAGTTATAACCATCCTAATTACAGTGGATCCACATGTCAACAAATGTCCAGAAACACTACTCACTTCTCTGGGCTTGAGCTCATGGACTGAATGGACTGATCCACAGTGCAAATGTGTATTGTGGCCAGATTGTTAATGTAAATGTGGTCTCTGTGCCAAAGAAGAAAAGGACCATCCAAATTGTTACCTGCATAAAATTCAAAGGCAAGTGGCTGTCATAGTATAGGGGGTATTAGTGGGCAACTGTGAAGGCACCATTAATGCTGAACACATTTTGGAGCATCATGTACTGCCTTTTAATTGCCGTCTTTTTCAGAAATGTCTATGTCTATTTCAATATGACAATGGCAAGCATTGTTCCACACGTGTTATAACACCATGAATAAATAATCAGAGAGCATGGATGCTGGACTGTAGCACATTAGCCAGTTAAAATAAGACAAGGAAGGTCCCATATGGTTGCAGGCCTAAAGACTAAATGAAGAATGGCAAAAATGTAACTTTTAAAACTGAGTCAATTGTCTTTAGACCCCAAACATGTAAGTGAAACATGTCCTTATGCCAGTTTTACATATATTTTACAAAAAAACAATAAAGTTTAAACTTTAAAACAAGGTAAAATGGCGTTTGTGTTTGTGTCAGTATGGCGTTTTTGCACTGTTTACAATTAATATAGATCAAATACAAATGACTAATCATTCCTTTCAGTCTTGCGTTTCACATACTGTCTTGTATATATCTGAGATATGGATTAAGATTTTCTGAAGTCTATTGTTTTTGTGCTTGGAATTACTTCCCTGCAGTTTTTTTTGAAAAGCTAAAATCAAGTTTTCCCCCAAAATTGAAGCTATATTAAAGATAAAGGATGAAAACAATACATACTGATAAAAAATTGCTGTGTAAAGTCATCGTTGTGTAAATTTGTGCAAAATGTTTTCTTGATGCTGAAATGAATAAATTATTAATATTATAAGCCACATTCTTACATTTCTAAAAGTCTACAACATCAAGCCCTCTAAGAGTTCAGCAGAGTTCTGTTCAGTAGTTGTATAGCTCACCCTTGAGGCTGGTTGGCTTATCAAATGCATGAGCTCCAGCCAGGTTAGGATTTGAACAACAAAACCTGCTATATCCTAGATCAGCGCATCCAGTTCAGTTTACTTCAGTTCAGCTTTATTTATGTAACACTTTTTGTCCCAAAGCAGCTTTACAGCAAGCCAAGGGCAATAGGGCCAGGAAAACACCTTAAGTCTAGGATGACATTAAAAGCCTTTTTGGGATTTCTTTTGCTTTGGTGATTCACATTCACGTGTATAATTGACTCATACCTATAATTACCATGAACATATCTCTGTCCTAAACTGACCAGCATTCACACCTTTTTAATTTCTTGTGTTTCATGAGTAATAAAGAATAGTATTTGCAAACAAATCATTGATGCAATAGTGATAAAATGAACAAACTATGCATGTTCAAAAAACTGCAACATGTCTAAAGCTATAGTTGTCATTCACCTTGCTGAGGTTTTTTAAAACTAAAGGTGCAGAAATTTTTTTTGGAGAGATGCCATAGAAGAACCTTTGGGCTTTGAAAGGACTTTTCAGGGGCTAGTTTTAGGAACTATTTTTGTAAATGAGATGTGTGAGTGTGAAGGACATTTTTAAGATTACAGACTTCCATGTAATTTAAAGCTTTTAAAGGTTAGTCCCACAAACAAGCCAATAGTCAAGTAGGGACCTTTATAAGTGTAGTCCGGCAGTGACGTCTATTCTTTGTCTTTTCTTTTGATGGTTGGCATTGGACTACATCTCTCCATAAGAAAACACCATGCTTAATCCATCCAGTTAAGAGCTTTCCTTCACCTGTTATAGTGGAAAGTATAGCCTATTGCAAAGTGCACCATGGATTATTAAAGGAGCACTTTAAAGTCAATGTGACTCAGAAATCAGAACACATTTTTCTTCCTTAACATGGTGTATTTCTAAGTGAAACAGGGCAGGGCATGTTTTTTATTCTTCAGGATTTGAGCAGACTGTGAAAGGTAGGCCATCCTAAACACAAAAGTGGCACAAAAGCCAAAAGAAAAAGACCAGTTTTAATCTTAAAAATGAAGTATTACAATATCCTGGTGTGTACTTTCTGTAGTTAATTTGTTGAAAGCTTGATTTTAATGTGTATTTTGTATGTATGTAAAATGTGTATTTTGTGTGTATGTATACTTCTTAAGACATATATGGGGCAAAGTGCCAGTTAGCAGGCTAACTGTTAGCAGCTCCATTGCTCTCACTTTTCTTACACGTTCACAGTAAAAGCAAGAGAAAGAAGACTTGGGTGGCCATATTAAAGAAACATCCTAACTCTGAAATCTTAATGTTTAGTCACCATGAGTAAACTTAGGACTGAATTTAGGACAGATGCTATTACAGAACAACAGTTCTTGATCTTAGCTATTAACTCCATATATGAAAATGGTATAACAGAAGCATCCTAACTAGATAACATTTCCTTAATAATGGCCTAACTTAAGAACTGTTAACCATTCTTAAGTTTTATCTGTTTTATGTGGCTGTTTCTATTATTTTTAGGCTTCTGTGCCAGACAGCACATTTCACGACTAGCATAAAGATGTTATATTTATTTATATTGCAAACCAGGTTTCACTTGTGAGATTATTATTTTTTCTAATCTTAAAAATCACAGACACTGCAGTGTATTAATTTTGATAAAAAATAATCTAAGAAAGTATTACAGTGATGGTGGTGAATAATCAGGAGACAGAGTTGAATTTAAAGTGTCTGGGAAATGGAAACTGAGGAGTGGCAGTGCTCTGATAAACAATAGCAACAATATTATTTTGTATGTATTTTGTACATCATTTTTAACAATAATTCGTTATTATGTTGGTTGCTTGGTAACAGGTGTGACAGTTGATTGTTAACGATTAAGTAAAGAATTCTTGAGATAACTTGAGATAAGATTCTGTAAGATAAAATAAAATTCCTAAATTAAGGATTGTGGTTATTGTGACCAAAGATATTAACTAGCAAGGTAAAAAATGTCCATTTTGGTTTCATGCTTGACTAACAGAAGTTGCATTAATGACTCAGGAAAGAAAACATGCTAAAACGTGATGCGCTTGTGCTGCTGCAAGTCGCCCGGTTAAGCCTGAAATAATAATTTAAAAGTTAGAAGCATCAGGTTGGTAAGTTTTTCAGACCACATCATATGTTTTTATGTATTAACATCGCACACACAGGCTCAAAACCAAGTTGCATGATATTTAGCTCTCAAATGCAAAATCAACGCATTAAGATATAATGACAACAGTAGATCATTCACTTACATCTGTGTCTTTCATTGAATTTTGACTGAGTAATTTCCACCACAGAGGTCTCCAAATAACCATAACTTATACAGTGCAGCTTTAAACAAATAATACTTGAGTAAGTATAAACTTAAGTTAACATTAAAATAGTTATATCAAGTGAAAATACTAAAAATAACAGTTGAAACATCTTCCAGCAGATTTTATTTACATGATTCTACACCTTTTTCAAAGCCTGCTTACATATTGGTCTTCTCCAGCATCTGAAGGAGATCATGGAAATGTTACACGGTTTAAGTTTTTATCTTATTCTAATATGTTAGCCTAATGCTTTTCAGCAAAGCTGCAGGGCCATACGCTGCACTTTTTCCTGAAAAAGGTAACTCCATGGCCTGTTTTCAAAAACATGGCAGTTTAGATAAAGCAACCCTTATATCATTTCATGGTGGGACTTGCTGGATTTTATGAGGGCATTTGCACTGCTTGATTTATTTTTAGGCTGCGAAGTTCGGACTTGCCTCCTAGATTAGTTGCATCACATCCAAAAAACTGCGGTTTGCTAGAAGCAAAAGGTAATGGAGTGGCAGTTCAGCCATCAGATTCACACTATTTCCCCCTTACCCTAGATGTAGCTGATCAGCCAAGAAATCTTTGGAGTTTGACTGATGCTTCTTTAGTTTTATGCAGGTGCCACAAGGCTAATGTTACTAGAAAGTAATGTAGGCCATGTATCAGGTTAACATCCAGTAAGTTAGTCTTATTTATCAATATGGAAATCCAACAATTTTCAACATTTCAGCATCATTAAATAATTAAGATGTAACTCATCATTCAGGGTTCTTTGGTGTGAAATGCTCCATTCTAGAGAAACTGAGTCAGAATTGTTCACGGTGGTGGTGATAGGAACCAGACAATTGATGCCTCTGAAAGCTCTGGAAAGTTTCACATTCATTTCCTGATGCCTGAGACATTATTTTCTGAGGGTTCTGAGATAAGGTTTTGGCCTGAAATGTACTTTTAAAACCAATTCTGGCAGAAAGATATATTTAGGATGTTTTAAGGCAAAATAGTACCCAACAAAAGCTCATTTCAGTTTTACTACTATTTTACTATCATCAACATTACATATATGATCTCTGAAGACACATGTAGGTTCACCGATGGTTTTGGATAATAAATAAAATGGCTATATTTATGTTGTAGGCATCATCACACCTGATTCCTATCACCACCAATATAAAGACATCTGTAAAACAAGTCAGTTTCTCTACCTTTAATCCATTTCACTCTAAACAACTCTGAAACTCTTTGTTCAATTGATATACAAAAATCTTGGAAAAAAATGGAAGAATTCCATTTTAATAATCTGAAATAAACTTATGTGGATTTTTATGAAAATGTTTAACAAAAAATGATCTTTTTGCAAAATGTTTGGACAAATTCAGTCTTTAAGGTGGGTGTTTTTAGCTGTGTAATGTCTTTTTTCTAAATTTTATTAGTAACAGTATGTCATGCCTTGCCAGAAAACACACAAGTGAATCTAATGGAGATCACTTAAATCTATTTGAGATTACTGTGCATGCAGTTTGCTCGGTGGTAACCCAAGGGCTAACTATGTTAGCATTGTATCTCCAGAGAAAAATAAAACAAATAAACTTTAGACACCAAACATGTCTTGGCTGATCAACTCTGTTCAGGGTAAGTAGAAAACTGTGAATTTGATTTTTGGCCAATGCATCACTTTAAATTTACCTTCAGGGTGAAATCTGTATTGCTGGCATGTAATATTTACCTGGTTACAGGTGAAAGCATAATGGTTGCCATAAACACCCATCTCTGTCAGGGAGCGTATATGGCCAAGGCTGATTTAATCGCAAATAGCCTTTAATGGGCTATGACCTCAAGCGCTTTATAGGCTGTAAAATGCACGCAGGGTGTGCTTTTAGTGTTCCAGACCCAGAGGTCGCCCCGGCAGTGACACAGAAGCTTGGTCATTACCTCCAATTTGGCCATTTTTTCCCTTCAACGTGCAAACAAGAGATGCATTGATGAAGTTCAGGGGTGGAAACGCGTCAGTGTAATTGGGGCTGAAGTAGTGGACGGCTCGAGGGGAGCAAGCAGATTCCCGTTTGAATGCGAGACGCAACAGGCTTTGACATGCATGCGCATTCCACGCCAGCAGAAAAAATATATGACGAGCATCGTTTTGGATGTGAAATCAAAACACTGAGAAATAAATAAAGTCTCTCACGAGGTGTAACATGCCGTTTAGTCATGCCATTTGTCAAGTGCATGAATAGTGTGTTTCTTTCACAGTCCTGTTGCCTCAGTGAGAACATTTCTTTTACAGTTTGTCTGAATCTGATCCATGAGCTGTTGGGAATGAGTTCTGTCTCAGAGTGGCATCATAATTTAGAGGGCCCATACCATGGAAAAATGAATTTTCCTCACTATTTTGCTGTAAATGTGAAAATGCCCCATTCATACTCCACTCCATAAAGACCATATAAGGAAACTAAACTGCAAAAACAGACTTGATTATTTTTGGGACAATAAATGGCAACCTATCAGGGCAGAGGTCACACATACAGACAAAGGTCATTTACATATATCAGTTTTAAAGGCACAGCAACAAAAACCTGTTTAATTCTAACTGATAAAGAGAGTTTGGAAAACTTGTAAAAATGGAATATGATAAATGGACCTAAGTGGATTATATCATACAACACTATTTCCAAAAAAAGTTTGGATGCTGTGCAAAATGTAAATTAAAACACTAATCAGTAATTGAGAAATGCCGCCTCCTTCTCTGGGCCAGAGCTCATTTAAGATGAACTGAGGCAATGTGTAAAAGTGTCCTGTGATCCATCTAATTAAAATTTTTAAATGATTTTTGGAAATTACGTCACATCCCCCACACTGAAGAAGAGAGGGACCATCTGGCTTGCTATGAGTGTGGAGTTCAAAAGGCAGTATCCATAATGCTATGGGGGATGACAGTGTTTATTTCAGTCCGTCTTTGTTCAGCGTCCACTTACATCTAACTCCGTTTTCCAAAAGATTGCATTTTTATTAAAGGCTTATTCATTCCACTTGGCACAACTGTGTTGCATCATAAAGCACTAAATAACCTGCTTCTAACCTGAATCTAACTAGAATATCCATGTGTACATTTCCTTTTGTACATTCACATCCATGGTATGTTTTCTGAGACCTGATTCTTTTTTCTCCAGCATTCATGAAATGCTGATGAATTTCCTTCCTAGCCCTATTCTGAAAGATATCATAGAACAATCATAACGGCCTATAAATGAATCTATTCTAGACTGCCTTGCAAAATTACCATAAAAAATATTTTATAACAGTGCTTAATGTTTTCTCGATCAAACTTTAAAACATTAACATAAACATTAAGATTTTAATGATATGTTACGTAAAGGCCTTTCTCCAGAGCATAACTCGATAATTAATTATTTTAATGCTACCATCATCCAAAGGCTTTTTTAACATGTAAATGTATACATATTTAAGGAGATAGCATCTTATTTGCGTATCTGAATTTAGTTTGTATAAATCTTCCAGTACATAAACAAATACTTGTAAGAATATCAGTAATCAATAGAGAAATATTTATTGTGATATGTGCTGTTATATTTTAATAAGCACATTTATATGTATTCAAATTAGCTTAAATGTACACTAAATCTTCACATCAATAAGTAAACATGTTAAGTAGTCATTTAAACATTTGCCTGTGAACATAACTGCTTTCACTTATAATTCACTTATAATTATATTACATTGAGTTATTTCATCTCTAAGTGAAGTGAAAAATTTGTGTTCTTCTTACAGTAAGGAGTAAATCTTCTAAATATAAAAATATTAGTGTTCATGCTTTGACGGTGCAGTTATTTCCTGCCAGGAAATGAACATCTAAACAGATTTAATCATTGTTTTACAGAAGCAGGAAGGTTGTAACAGTATCAGAAGCAAAGCAGACATGTACTGTGCTGTTCTTTGCTGCTGTGAGAGCAGAAAAAAATAACTTTCGGCACTAAGACACAGAGCGAATAGAAAGTGGTTGGGGGAAAGTGAAAGAGGCAAACACCCATGACATCACACATCATGACCATAATGCTTCCCAGAAGGCTACTGATCCCAGAGTGCTCCCAGAACTACAATGTACAATCTCATCGACTGAACATTATACAGCATGCACAATCAAATCAGCTTATATCAGTATGTAACAGGCCTTTACAAGTGATGTCAGAATGGATGACCTGTCATTAGAAAGTTAAAGGCACTACATATTGCTCCTTTTATCACTTTCACTTCCCTATAGAAGCATAGAGCCCATCATGCTGCATCATTTAGCTTGTTTCTTCACAAAGTGTCAATTATCAACACACTGTCATGCATAACACATATAGCCTCAAAATGCCTTACCAGGTATAACTGGTCAAACCTAAACAATAAGGCTATTTTAAGAAGGCCTCTCACATCCTGGACATGTAAACAAACCAAAACAACCTAGCCTGCTGAAATTGATGTTCCACAATGTCTGCTTTTAAAGGAAGTAACTGATAAATAGGCTTTACTTGGTGTTTTATAGATGGAGTTGCCTGTTCTCGTGTTTGTTTTGTGTCTACATGGAGGCATGTTATTTCTAATGTCTGTTTCAATATGTCCCAACACAACATACCAATGGCACAGACAGTAGTGATTGCTGAATATTAAATACACCGTCCTAAATGAATTCAGTAACGTATTCCAAAGCAATACATAAAAAGTACTGTATTGAGAAAACACTCAGAATACAAATTTGTAAGGCACATGGGAAAAACTTTATTTTACTTAATTCACACTGTTCCTCCCTGTTTCTAGTTAACAGTTTTTTTTCATGTAATTCTTCTGTTAATAAGGAAAAAAAACTGCTAACCTGCCATTTAAATGAAGTTTTTCAAAATTCACTAATTTCCTTTCTTTTGCTCACTGACTGCTTCAGTCCACTGCTGCTCCCACAGATCCATGAGCAGTGCAGTACATCATTGATGATAAATTTATCACTTGCAAAAATGTCCAGTACTGAGGAGATTATTAGTCTGATCATCTCTCAAAAGGCTCCGTAACACTGAGATGAACTGACTGATCATATTGATTTATCAGTCTACTCAGGCTTTAGTTGGAACTTCAGTGGTTTTTAAAGAAGCCGTTACCATAAATCCTCTTTATAATTTCACTAACAAGCGTGTTTGCTACATTCTGTGAATTGATTCTAAATAAAGTTAATAAACAAGATGGGTTTTTTGAAAATTGTATGTGTTTGTTTATTTAATGTGAACATATTATAAAAGTATTCTCCAAAAATGCAAAAAGTAACTTTGACTTTTCAAAGTGTAACTTCGGCTGAATACAGATACATAATTTCTTTATTCTAAACATTCCCAATCTGTTACGTCCCAACCCTGCATGACTGTGCCCCTTATAGCAAGATTCATTAAAAAAAACAACATTGATGATAAATTGATAAAATGGGTCTTTATCCATCCTCACAACAATTCTTTTTTTGTACTGTAAAAACAAAACTGCCTATGTTCCATTTTTTCCCCCTAACTGTGCCTTAGTTAACGCATCGTCATCTCGTACATACTTAACTCATGAACGGATATGGTTTAGATTTACAGTAAATGAGTGTTGTTCTTATGGGGGATATTTCCACCCATTTTCCCCTAATCTTACCACCCCTGAGTGAAAGTTTGAACATACAATATTATTTTGAAAATGCTTCTACTTAAAGTGCTCACTGGTAAAACGTAAACACAATGCTGCTTTACATCACATTTTGATTGATCACAGAAAGCTATGATCATGTTTTCCATCCTTCCATGAACCTCAGTTTATCCCTTGAGTATTTCTTGGCTGAAATGAGGAGTCCTGTAATGAAGTGCAGGAGGGTTCAGAAGGCTGCTCAGGGGGAGAGGAGATCCTGTCTGGTCTGATCTCAACCCTGACGTGATTAGGACCCGGGATTCACCCTTTCTCTGAAACCGAGGAAGGCCGTGGTGAGCTCAGCCAGGGCCATGGCACCATGTGGGAGGCCCGAAAGGGGAAGGTGAGGCCTGTTTTGACGTTAGATGACCTGGTTACTATGCAACACGGTGTGCTTTGAGCGGTGAGGGCTTCCAAGCCTTGCAAGCCTTTTTTCCAACTAGAAAAACACAGTAACATAGCCAAAGTAATGCATAAAGGAATGCTGGTCTGCTCACTTAAAAATAAAGCGTTCTAACATGTGGAGTTCTAAGAGAAACATTCAATTGGTATAGAACCTTGAAATGGTTCTTGTATGTCATTCACGAAATATTCTTTAGGGATCTTCTATAACATTGCTGTGAAGAACCCTTTTAAGCACCTTTATTTTTAAGAATTCAAAGTAGGTGAAAAGCTTATTGAAACAAATACTTTGATAGAACATGCTCACTTAGTTAACATTTAATTAGAAATTTAATTAGATTTGTTAGATGCCAGCTGATATTCATTATTAGAATTCAGTATAGCTTAAATGCTTGGAGCTGAAAGGAAAATGCTAACTTAGCCGACAGTCTGTAAGTTTTTTTATTTATAGCTATGTTAGCACAGTTCATTTTCATGATGCTAGCTATTATTCATTATTAGAAGTCAATAGCTTTAAAGCTTGAAGCCGAAATAAACATCTTTAGTAGAAAATGCCAATTTAAGCCCTATTCAGACAGGATTATTTTGACTAAGGAGATGGGATAGTATAAATTTTACAAGTCCGATCTGAATGTGCCATGTCAGTCATGTTTACAGATTGTGACCTCCTGCTTCAGTAAAGGTCATCTTCTATAAAACAAGCAGTAGAAATAACTTCGGTTATATAAATTCTGTGTGAATCAACATTTTGGAAAAAAATTCTATGGTACCCTGTGGAAAAGGAGTTTTGTTTTTTGTGCTAAAATCAACCTGATATTTAATGCTATTGTCCCATTTCACCTGTACGGAACATGTAAAAATTATGGAAAATATTTTAATATAAATTTTTATTTTAAGCAATAAAGTTGACTGCTTTGAATTCCCAATCCAATTATGCACTACATTAATTGATGGCAGTAAAGTAGCCTAAATGGTTAGTGAAACATGATAATGTTTTGACATTTTATAGCCTACTTTTGTCATGATTGGTCCCTTCCAGTCTTGTCCATGTGTTCATGTTTTGGTTTAGCCCATGTGCGTTTGTTTTGGTTTAGCCCCCTCATTTCACGACTCCGCCCCTGATTGTCTCCATCTGTTTTCCACCTGTCCCTCGTTTCCATGTGTATTTAAGCCCTATGTTTGCCCCTTGTCTTGGCTGGTCTTTGTTTGTGTTGTCTGAATCTCTGTTTGCGTTGTTGGTGTGATATGCTGTGTTGGATGTTCTGTTGTAGTCTGGTTTGTGTCATTTCTGCCCCCCGATCTATCCGTATTGGCTCTATGATCCTGGACTGTCTCGACCCTGATTTTGGATTTGCCCTTAATAAATCTCGCTTATCTCAGCAGGTGCATCCACCTCCTCACTCCATGTTACAACTGAAGCGTTAGTTTACGCTAACCAATTGTAAGAGATTCATTATTAGCTACATTACCATGTTTTTTTAGTTGGTATTCATTGTTAAAAACAGCTTAAAAGCTTGGAGCTGAAAGGAATACTTTTTAGAAAATGCTAACATAGCTAACATTGAGTCTGTACGTGATTAATTGTTGGCTACATTAGCATGGCTCATTTTCATGAAGAATATCCTATTTCTCATGTGCTGATCTTTTAATCCATCAGGAGACCTAATATTCTTTAGAAGAAATACCATTAGCTAAAGGGGAGACATACAGAAGAGATATGAGAGTTAAACTGTAGAAAAACATGAGCATTATCTAAGCACAATGCGTGACTTTATTGATACCTCTTCTGAAACTCAAGAGGAGAAACATGAAATTACTGAAGAAACATCTGAGCAGCAGGAGACCCCTTAACAAGCCATGGGCCAAGGTTTTATTACACACATCTATAACCTAAGAATAACTCCATTAGTTTGCATTGAAGTCCCTAAAGTTACTCAATAATAAGCCTTAATATTAAATAAACCTTTGGATTGTTAAGGGATTAAATAAAAGTCTCATTTGTTTCTCCATCTGATCTCATAAGAAACTACAGAGATATTAAGGAGATCTCTTTATTTTTCTTTTCTATGTGGCTAGGTGGCATAAGTATAATGTTAGCATTTTGAGGTGAAAAAGGCTTTAACTTACATACATGCCATGAGGTACATCAGCTTACAAGAGCCCACAGAGGTGAGCAAGTGACTCTTACTTAGTTATTGGCTTGGAAATGTTTATAGGTTTTTCTTCCAAAGGGGCGAGAAAAGGAGAGAGGGCCTAACATTCACAATGGATCCAAAAAGCAAGGCAGGGCCCCAAAAAAGCCTTTATGGAAGTGCCAAATATGAATCACTGTAGTGTGGATGCCAGACGGGCCTTTCCTGTGTTGCTAAGAGAGCCCCCTAGCAGCCACAAGGGAGGATGGAGGGGGGGTTTAAGTGCCTCAGATGGCTGTACAGTTTCAGCCACGTTAGACATGACTGGATGCTCCTATTCCTGTAAAGGCTGCCTGGGTGGTCCAGTTGGGGTTGTTGTTGGTGGTGGGGGTGGGCTGGGTTTTAATACCGCTACCTATTAGCACCATCGGGCCATGATTTATGCAGCTGTCAGCTTGGACTTCATCAGCCCCTGTTGGTCCTGGTGAGTTGTGGGCATCCAGGCTGGGGCCCTAGCCTCAAAAGCTCTTACTTTAGCAGCTAAAGTAAACCAGTGAGTGAGAGAAGGAGAAAGAGCAGAAAAAACAGAAGTTGGGGGGTGAAAAAAAACACGACATTGGAAGAGAACACCCCGCACATACCTCTTGTCTTCTAGAGCCTCTCCCAGTGAAATATGTCTCCCTCAAAATGTCTTGGTCAGCCAGAAATAAAGCAATCTTGAGTGCTGGCTGTGCTCAAAGGTAAAAGTAGGGAGGAAAAGAAGCGGGGGTTGTGCAACATGTGCATGGTATTGCCTGTGGAGAGGTTTATTTACAGTCTTGGCTAATGGCTAATACTGCTAATTTTGTTACAGGAGCTGCCCAACCAGTGAAGACTTACACCTGCAACTACACTGATTAAAAGCTTTTATCTCTTAAAATGTAGCAAGACCTCCACTGCTAGATTTATGGCCGAAATCTAAATATTGCCATACATGGTTGCCCCATTTCTTTTCTTCAATATCAGTGGTATGTCCTGCTGCAGATGGAGAGCGGTGCACCTTGTTTTAAGGAGAATAATAATTCCTAAGAGTCCTGTCATTTGTTTTAGAGGTCTGCTACTCGTTTTGGGCTGCGTTTGGGGCATATTTCATGTAGAACATCAGGTTCGAGTCAGCCTCTGATCAGTCTTACATTTATTTTCTATTGAATCATTTTTTATGCAGTAGATTTGTTTTTACTTGAAGGAACATACCTGCATAAACTCTTGTGCTCTCTCTCTCTAGTATAGTCTACTCTGCGTACAACAAGGGCACTTTTTACAAAAGAAAAATAAAACTTTCTAAAAGGGAACTATTTAAAATGAAAGCCTGTGGAAACATTTTGAACTGGTTGTTACGTTAGATAAAAGCACACTAATTATGTGCAATGTAGAGGTTATGATAGGATTTTTAGCTATCGTAACAGGAGGACTGGCACCACATGTCTGCAGCCACACACTCATCACGGATGCAGTTGTTGCTGCCATAGACTGTGGGCTCCATTGTCGAAAGCACACCATGCTGTCCTTGGGCAATACTCCTAAACTCTAGAATTGTCTCCCTGATGCTCGCAGATGAGACTAGTTTTGTGACCTTTAGTTACAAAGGAGCGATTCAAAAACAGGGTCAAAAACCTGAAAAAACAAGTTAAAAACTGGAGATCCACAACAGGGCAAAAGAACATGACAAAAGATAGTCAAAAATGGAAAACCGGTCATACACAAGAACAGACTTACAGAGAGTAAATGGTGACAAACTTCACCATGAGCAGATGCAAACAGACAGGTTAAATGCACATGGGAATAGGTGAACATGATTAAAAGTCCAGAGAGGCTGAATGGTGATCTTGGTGAGTCCTGAGTCATGTGAGGGAGCGAGGGGTTCTGGGAAATGCAGTCTGAGGCGACTGAGTCGGCTGTAGTTCCAGCTGGGCTGGAGAAGGGCGTAACAAATGCAAGTTTTTGAGCATAAACACCCAGATGGAAAAGCCAGAATTAAAAAAAGCCTATATATCACAAAAAATGTTTTTAGGGTTGGATGAAGTAAAGGAAAAATTCGAAAATCAGTGATGGATACAATTTTCAAATTAGTGGTGACAGAGTGGGAACAAAAGTCACATGTTTCTGCTCCATTCAAAGATAAACAGTGGCAAGTGAAAGTTATCAATATTATGCCTGGAAAGATGTTCATAGAGGTTTGGTGAGTGACAGCTCAGTGGGGCAGTGACATCAGGACCACTACCCACTATGTATAGTGTCTTTGACCTGTTAGTGCTACAGCGCTGCACAGTTGATACAGGGCTGTTAAAACTTCTTTGTAGAAAGCAAATAAAGGTTCTAATCCATTGTGCGTGGTGAGTGAGACTCATCTCATGCCATAAGTTCTGAAAATATATTGTGACTCACAGAATTTTAAGACAAATGCTAAATTCTAATCACTATCTAGGATGTACAAGGGCTCTCACAGTTCTTGCTTTTGAGTGTTACGTAAATCAGACATTACAACCTAATTAGCCATCAGAGTAATGTAAATCATCAGCCATGAGGACCATGCACCTCCATTTATCCATGCATTAAGGTCTTAGCTTTAGCAAGAGCTGTTTGTTAATTGGCCACCAGATGGTCATTATGTAGCATTTTTTGCACAGGGATCAGGGGTCGTTGCCGAGATCCTGGGGCGCTTTCTGACTGGACGCGCTCCTGACAGATGATTTATTCTTGTCGTGTCTTTGGTAGGACCCTTCCTGCAAATTAGGGACATGGCTTCCGCAATGCCAAGGCCTCAGGCGTAGAACTACTGGACTCGTTTAACCAAGTTGAACAATATGAGGCTTCAGACTATTCAACTGGTGAATTATATGAATTATTCACGGTACAAATCACTCAAATCAGTGTATCGTGATCTGGCATATGGGAAAAATGGGACAAACTCACAGCCTGAGTGCATATATAAGGCTTATTTGTTGGCCTTTCTTAAAACAGCATGTCAGCCCCAAGCTGATTTATTCACTCATACTGATGTTCAGCCTGGTAGAAGTTAGCCTGCTTTTTAAATGTTACAGGGTAATTTAAGAGGGAACACTGAGTAATCAAAACTAATAAAGAAATGTAGAAAGAAAGCACAATTCACTGAAAAATACAAAGACACCAAAATAATTGAACAGACATACTGAAATAAATGAAGAAATGCATAGAAATCAAAATTAAGAAACAAAGAGAACAAAACACATAGAAACCAAAATTAATCAAGAAAACACAGAGAAACCAAAACTGATTAAGAAATACAATTAAACTAAACCACACAACAAAACAGAAAATGCAGGAAAAGGCATAATGTATGGCTGAATTTTATACTATTCATGTATTGATGGAAATATTTTATTAAATGCCCAAAAATAAAAATTACTTTTCTAACTTGAGAGCCTATTTAGAGTGTTTCTTTTGCTCATTTATAAATAGGAAACATAATTTAAAATGGAAATAAACACATTTCTTTTCATGAATTTTATTTTTTCTGTATCTCCTAAGAGATTAAAGTTCAAGTTTGCTGTTCATGCCATGTTGCTTATGGTGTAAAACTGACTTCAGGAGGTCTGAGGAAGAGAGCACTGAAGTCTGTGGTTTCTTTCCAGTGACAGTATCCAGGCTCAGAGGCAAGCTTTTTGAATTTGTATTCTTTTGGCTGAATAGAATTGGCACCTGAGGAGAAATATATGTGTCTAAATTTTATGTTTGATATATCAGTAATCTTCTAATTCAGTTGGTTCACATTTTTGGTCTATCTTGGCTCCCATCACACCAGAACCAAGCAATCCAGAGCTAAATACTTGATACAGGTGTGCTGGGAAGTGGGACAGGGTGCTGTTACATAATGATTAAGTTGAGCACAACTTGGTAAGACCTCCATAGCTAAATCTTTGGTAATGTCAACTTTAAGATGAGCTCCATGTCACTCCTCTGCCTTGCTGTGCCTGTAGCCAGAGGCATCCTAGATGCAAGAGATGTCCGTCAACTTTCATAGAAATGCAATTCTGCCCCTACAATTTTTGTCAAGAAATATTTTAGGATTTTACGGCTGTGTTAGGCCCAAAGTCTGGATGGACTGGAGAACATTATTCCATCAAATGGTAAGTCTGTTTATAGCATAGCCCATATTACCAGGGCCTATGATGGCTGTCTGGCTGATGACAGACTAAAATAGCTATATAAACATAAAATATAGCCTCTGATTTTTCAGCAAATCAATGAACTTTTCTGTTTTCTTTATCATGGTTTCTAGATACAGTCAAACATGAACATATACCAGCTGTGCATGGTTTTATACAGCAATGTTTCATGCAGATACCTTTTAATGTGCTTCAAAGTAGCCTTTGTTTATCCCAACTCTGGAGGCGAAGTATTTCATGAAGCAGGATTTCTCAGTTAGCCTGATAACTAAAACAAGAAGAGCAAACATTCCTATTGGACAATCCTCAACTTGTGTCTTAAATTATCCAGGCTACTGAGTAATCCTACTTTGTGAACCTCTGACTCTGTGACTAGTAGAGCTAGTAGAGCTAGGCTTTTAGTTTGGGCCTTAAAGACTTGCTTAAAGAAAGAAAGAAAGAAAGAAAGAAAGAAAGAAAGAAAAGTAAAAGAAAGAAAGAAAAGAAAAAACCTGTGATAATACAAAATTTTGCTCACAACCCAATGAGATTTAGAAATATGTTAAAACTAATGAACTAATATAATTGGTGCACATAATGTTTTGCTCTTCTAATTGAGAACGGACACTTGAGGCTTGCAAAAGACAGTTTGAAAATGTTTTCCTTTTCTAACAACTGACTGACACCCATTTGTTAGGCTACCTCTCCTATTTACATTACGTTTTAAATAGGACTTCCAGAAGACCTAGAGTGACGTTCCCCTCCCCTGCCAAAAATGGTTTGATCCATGGAAAAATCTAAACATAACTGATTATTCAGTTGTTATTTCCCAGTTAGGTGGGCAGTTATTCTAATGTGTAAGGCCTTCTGTCTAGCCCCTGAAGTTCTAACCAATGGCAACACTTGCTTGACTGTATCTCACCACATATTACAGAGAAAAAAAAATCTGACTAGACAGTTTTACATTTTAACCTGTTTGTTTTCAACCAAAATTTCACAAATATGAAATAAGAGTAAGAAAATAGTTAACAGTGCAATGCTGCCATAGTGATGACAGAAGTTCTGGAGTGTGAGCTCATGCTGCCAGACTTCATAGAATCATATCAAACTTAACGACAACAACAAGAAATCAAAAGGAAATATGAATGGCTTCCAAAACACATAAAAGACCAGTTTTAGGAATTTTCCTTTTTTCAAGATGTTTATTGTTGGGAGGGGTCTTTACATATATAAGAACTTTTAATGCCATATCCTTATTATTATTACTAACACCATCTTTATTAGAGAAATGAAAGATGTGTTTTCCATTATATGTCTGTTGTTATTCATTTCAATAACTCATTAAATCCTAATGGATATACAGCATTTTGCAATGAAGCTCTTCTTATCATTGTTTACAGAAGAGGGCAAAAGCATTCTTTACTTTCAGTGTAAATGAATGTAAAGAGATTTATTCCAAGCAATTTTGGAGCATTTCTATTGGTCCTTTTATCAGGAAATGTTTAAACAATGTGAAGAACAGTTGGCATGCTTGAATGATGTAGAAAAAAAAACAGATACATGTTTTTCTGCAGATGGTGACAGTATTGCATTTCCAGGACATTTGTGTTAAACACACCTACTTGTCTCCTGAAGTGGGGCCACAATAGTCTTGAGAGTGAGATTTTCCTATTTAAAGACAGGAAACCCCCTTCAGATGATGTACTTTGAAGGTGGGAGAAACTTTTGAAAAACGACAAGGGTTTTAGGGTGGGTACATGAGGGTGGATCTCTAACCAGATAGCGAACGTTAGTGTTAGAAAGTCAACTATTAGCCTCTAAACACAAATAAATGAATCAATGGTGTTCTTCATCACTGTGGTGGGATTCTCAAAGGTGCTATGATGTATTTGTGCATGATGGGTATTGTAGTATGGGAATACTATTGGCTGACAACACAAAAAGATAAACTCCCTTAAAATGCTGATGCTGAGGACTACAATGCTGTGCTAGAGAATACTGCATAACATGGCCAATAACATGCTAGTTTTAGGTTGGAATGCCCCTAAAAATGTAGCCAGGCTAGGCTAGTAATACAGCAAAGTAGATTACAGAGCCTTGTTCATATAGTTAATTTGCTAGGCTCAAATGTTGATACGCTAAAATGAGATTTAACATCTGTCTATTCTGATCTGATCAGCAATAAATATATCTGCTTGTTACTCATTGCAATAAAAATGTTGACCAACAGAAACTCTCTACTTCTCCCACAGAACGATTGGTAGCTTGGGTTAATGAGTTTCTAGCTGCTGTGCATGAATTGCAGCTGGCACAAGTGTGGATTGCCACTGGGTCACATTTGTGCGGTTAGCAGTGGCGGCTAACTGTGGCTCATTTCGAAGAGACAGCGGCAGCTCGCTTGAAGCCAACGTCAAACTTTCCAGATGCACCAGCGTGTGATCAAACGGTTCATAATTAGAACCATATAATTTGCAGATATTATGATATTAAAGATGGCAGTTAGGTCTGCAGAGCGAAAACTAACTTCATGAGCGGCAAACCATAATTTAAGGTTCTGCTGGAGGTCGTGTCTGGGGAGGGGGAATAACTCTTGCCTGCTTATGACTGTTTGTTTCTTGGCTAATATGCTACAAAAAGTGTACAATAATCCATATTTACTATGCATGTTACAGTGATGGTGCTCTTGTAGACTCAGCTGTCAATGTTGTTAATGAGAAACCTGAAAGACTAAAGCAGATGCTAAATTGTCCAGTTAGATGCTGTATGATGAATTAATTGCATAGTTTTTATTGTCTTATTTTTTTATTTTTAGGCTAAATATTACTTATTACTAAATATTACTATTTTTTTATGAGTGGAAAGGGAAATTAAGTACAAGGTATTAATTTTTCAGGAGACATTGTTGAGGGATTAGATATAAGAGAATCCACCTGCATAAGGAGAAGGTCAAAGGAAAATAAGTGGGGAAAAAAATGGAAATTTCCATACATGGCATTCTTAGAGGGCGGAGAGAAAATGGGACTTACCAACCATGGAGACAATGAAACCAACTTCTAAGACTGAACTTTGGAAGTGTGAAACCTGAAAGCAATTCTCCTGTAAATAATAAAAGCTGTAATAAAGGCAAAAAGTGCAGAAACTAAATTTGATATTATATTTAGTTGTTTCATTTTACTTTCAAGTCATTTTCTGTCGAATATGTTTTTTTTTTGCGGAAAAATGGAAAAACCTGTGCTCAAAGGCTGTTTTGACTGGAAATAAATTAAATAAAGGGTGGTTTCTGACTTTTGCACAGTACTATAAATAAACCTCTTATTACTCAACTAAAAATAACCTCTTATAGATTTTTGCAGAAATAATAAGAATAGAAGAATAAATAGTAGTTTAGTGTGTTTAAATGCTTTTCAAAATTTATTTGCAAGACAGTTTGTGCTAATTCTTTTAACTCCTTCAAATCCGTGACACTTCAGAATGTTATATAGATTTTTCACTTAACTGTTAAATGAACCAGTTCTCATTATTTCTGTACTGGAGAGGCTGAAGCCAAGAAAATAAGCCAAAAGACGGTGGACTGTTACATGAGTAGACCTACATTAGACCTCAGCCATGTGCAATATGTCTATTGTTGAACTCAGCCCTCGCCCCTCACCCCTTCACTCCAGAGCCACGCTGAAGAGCCAATGAATGGTCCAGAAGCTCTTAACCTGTCCAGGCTGCATGAGTGGAGCGCAAAGGGAGCTGAGTTTGTGCAGCTCAATGGACCATTCTGACCCTTCATGGCCATGTGCCCAGTGGAACATATGGGGAAGATCTGCCTCGAACTCTGGAGCCAGTGAAGTTCCTGGACAGTAGATTTCATGGAATACTCACCGGCTCTTTGGTACATGTCATATCTGACCTAGGGTCTCATGAACAATCTCTCTCTCACTCTCTCTCTCTCTCTCTCTCTCTCAAATGTTTTTGTTTCCCACACTTCTGGGTGATTGGTGGCAGAGTTTGGCTCCATCATGTGGATTCAAAAGTAACAGCAAGCTAGGAAAAATGTTTAGTCCAGATCTTCACACATCTTCATGGATTAACCATTAAATGCATACTGCGAGCCCTTAATGACCTTGTCCAACTTTTTAAAAAAAGTAAAAAAATAGCAGTTTATGTGGGCAGTAGGTGCATTTCTTATCATAAAAACATAACTTTTAAATAAACAAAACCAACAGGAATGCAATAAAAAGTAACAATTTATTTTTAGAAATTTCTTATTTAAGAAAATGCTTACTGTCTAAGTAAACAGCTTTTTAAATATACTTTCTGAGCTGCCTAGCACTGTATATCTTTCTCACCCTTCATTGATTTAATTTCCAGTCAGAATGGCCATTCAGCGCCTAGGAAAGTTATTCATTTTTAGTGCCAGGAAAAAAAGCAGAAAACATATTCAACAGAGAAACACAGAAGCCTCAACAAAAAATATGAGATTTTTCAGTATTTAGTGTGTCCACTCTTTACCTTTTATTATAGCTTCCATTCTTTTTGGGAGACCAGCTCAGTTTTTCAAAGAAATCTAGAGGGATTTTTTTCCACACCTCCAAAGTTCAGACATAGATGAAATTAGGATAACCTTTCCACACTTTCCTTGAATAATGGCTCAATGTTAGTGTAGTTAACTTATATATACATACACACACATTATATTGCTAAAAGTATTCACTCACCAATCAAAAATAATTGAAATCAGGTGTTCCAATCACTTCCATGGCCACAGGTGTATAAAACCAAGCACCTAGGCCTGCAGACTGCTTCTACAGACATTAGTGAAAGAATGGGTTGCTCTCAGGAGCTCAGTGAATTCCAGCCTAGTGCCATGATAGGACACTACCTGTGCAAGTCTAGTCGTGAAATTTCCTCGCTACTAAATATTCCAGTCAACTGTCAGTGGTATTATAACAAAGTGGAAATGATTGGGAACGACAGCAACTCAGCCACGAAGTGGTAGTGCAATGACAGAGCGGGGTCAACAGATGCTGAGGCACATAGTGCGCAGAGGTCGCCAATTTTCTGCAGAGTCAATCGCTACAGACCTCCTAATTTCATGTGGTCTTCAGGTTACAAGCTATTTATTTTTCAGGAGATGTTACAGAGAAGAGGAGGTATGAATTAATTCACTTAAGGGGAAAGTCAACAGCCATTTTGACTGGGAGTTAAATACATGAAGGGTGGTCTCTGACTTTTGCACAGACCTGTAGGTACATACATTTTCTTCTGTTGGCATTTCAGGCATTAACTATATTTCTATTATAGGGATGTATAGGAGTATATCACTGTTGTTGGAAGAAAACCTTGTATCTCCAAAATGGTCATTTTACAGGAAAAGGAAAAAACCTATTTTAATATTAATGTAAGTCAGTGGAACCAGACATCTTTCCAAGTCATTTTGGGCAATTTCTTTTGGTGCATTCATCATAAAATTTACCTACAATGTAAAGGACAACAGGCATTTTTTTAATTGTGACAAAAACTGAAAAACAACAAAGGAGAACAACAAGGTTTTCTTCCGACAGCAGCGATATATATTTTTTCCTGTATTGGCACCATAATGAAATTCATGTGTGTGTGCTGTAAATCCCACCAGTGAAAACATCCCCACCCTTACAGGATCAGTCATTCTAGCATGTTCTGTTTCTCTATAATCACTTTCCTTTTATAGCGCTGTTGAAACTAAGTTTTCACTGACTGCGTTGCAAAATAAAACAAAAACAGTTCTGCTCCAGGTCCAGACACTAAATTGGAGTCACTCTTCATTGAGAATCTTCATGTATTTATTTATTTTTGTAATGGATCATTTACAAAGCTTTGCTATAAGCTGGGGGAATGAAAAGATGTAATCCTGTATGGAAGGCAGGTCTTTTCACATCACCATCCACACAATCACAATCAGGAATATTTCTAACAAGCTTTTCAAAGTTCCAAAAGCTTAATGCACTTTGTTTTACACAGAGGTATGATGTTGTATGGTATAGTCATATGCAAATATATGAAAATTCATATTGCTGTTTATTTTTCCGGTGAAAACACCCCACCCATATGTTAAATTCAGCGGATGAGCAGAAATTGTGCACGTTTAAAAACGTTAGGTGGACCATTCTACAGAAACATCCATTTTTGTTTCACTAGCTTTTACACTTGAACAACATTATAGGGTTACAATTTATTTGTATTTTTAAAAAAAATTATTTTAACTATTAAACCTTCTTGAGCCTCCATTTTTCAATATTGGTTTTTAAATGAGGGCGGCACAGTGGCGTGGCGGGTAGCGCTGTTGCAGCGAGGAGGGCCTGGGTTGGATTCCCCGGCCGGAGGGATCACCACACACCACTCTGTGTGGAGTTTGCATGTTCTCCCCGTGTCTGCGTCGGTTTCCTCCCACAGTCCAAAGACATGCAGTCAGGCCAATTGGACATGCTACATTGCCCCTAGGTGTGAGTGACTATCTGTGTCTGTCTGTCTGCCCTGCGATGGACTGGCGACCTGTCCAGGGTGTATCCTGCCTTCCACCTGAAGACTGCTGGGATAGGCTCTGGCACCCCCCCGTGACCCTGATGGAGAATCGGCTTGGAAAATGGATGGATGGATGGATGGTTTTTAAATGAATTATTTAGAATTTCATAGAAGTGCTCATCCTCACAGTCATAAAAGATGAGAGCCATATTTTGAGGTAAAAAACGTTTTTCTGAAATTCTAAGAGCAATAATCTACACATTCCTGAAATATATGAATTAAATGACATAAAGAAAACAAATAGCAAAAAAATATTTGAAAATAGAAATTGAAAGTTGTGGTCCCTAGGAGTCGTGTCACTGGTGTTACTGCCTAACAAAAGTTATTTTGAAATAAAAATCACACTGATGACATCACTTGACTTCCTTTTGCCTATTTTGAGGATGAAAAAGCACAAGGTGAGTCCACTGTGTTTGTTTTTCAGTTATCAGAAATTTTTTCATTTAGCTCATGATTTCATATGAAGCTGTCGGTTGAAGTCACAAGTATGACCTACTTTATTCTTAGGTAATTGTGAAAAAATAGAATACAAATGGATTCAATTACATATTTTAGTGGATATTCCATGACTGACATGTTGTTTGATGCTCTGCAGCAGCCATTTTTTAAAGTGCTGTTACCTTTCATATGTGTAACATCAATGAAGACTGGTCACACCAGTGACTCCTAAAGATAGGTAAAAAAAAGTGGATGTTTCTGTAGAATGACCAGTTCTCTGTAGAGGATGTGTACTTATTTTCACTTAGAAGCCCAAACTTTTGCTTACGACTATATGAAGATTTGTACTGTACTGTTTGTTGTTTGTGTAAACGGTTCATAGGTCCAACATGGCAATAGGACAACAGAACGGAAAGGACAAAACAGACAATTATTAAAAATAACAAAGGTGCATGAGAAATATTCTATGTATTTTGTTTTCTTACTACTTTCTTAAAAATAAAGCTGCCAAAAAGGCTTCTTAGGATCGATGAACCCCTTGAAGAACCACTTTGGCTTCCCTGAAGAACGTTTCAATGGGTGTTTCTTCAAATATATTTCTATAAATGAGATATGAGAGTGTGAAAAGAACCATTTCAACAATTTCCACAAAATGTGAAGGTTCTGTTTCAATTAAGGTTTTTCCTAGAACTACATCCAAAGCAAGAAGTATTCAGGTAGCTTTATTTTTGAGAGCTCCATCTATAGATTACAAAGAAAGCAAAGATTGCACAAAAATGATTCTAAACTGCTTCTAACAATGAGCAGCTTTAGTCACACCCTGAGGTAGACATGGCAGGATCATATAGCTACATCATACTTCAAGGCAGTTAGAATATAGGGGTGGATAATTCTGGCAAAGCGAACATGCAAACCATAGAAGGTGCATAAACATTTACACCATATTATTGTCCATTTGCTATATAAGAAGCACCGATGATGCAATACTCACACTGACATTAATGTGCAGGATTCAGAAAAACAGCAGTGAAGCACAGAGCCTGGGAATGTCACAATGTGCGTTCCTTGAGAATGTGTCCTGTCCACTGTTGCAGATGAGGGAATGAGGGTCTGAGATGTGACTGTCTTTAGGCTGTAATGCCGAGTGGACATCTGGCCCCAGTGGAGTTCCTTGCTGAAAGTTTATTCTCCAAATCCTCCATTCCACTTGTTGTAAGTAAGAACCTCCATCATGAAGTGCTTGACATCCATAGACATACCATTCTGGGTCATTTCCATTGCCATCCGGGTGAATTTACATCAAACGTAATATAATTCATATTTTATATGCTCTGCAATAAAGTATAAATCTCTGAAGTCACAATGACTCAATCCAGTTACAGTTCAATTTAGTACATAATAAATTTTATATTTCTCCATTCTGATTCTTCAGGACATTTTTGGTACATTCCAAATTTTGCCATAATTCAATGAAATTTGATTCAATATTCATAGTCATCTGGTCCACCCTGATTGAGAAACAGTTCTGAGAGCCTTCCATTGTGTTGATCATGCCACTCTCTCTTTGCTTTATTATAAAAGTCAATATTTCTGGTTCTGCTGGTGGCACACCCAAAGTCTATTATAATATGTTTAGAGCTGTCACTGTCATCACTGTATATTATGGCAGCTCATAATTACTGGAGCACAGTCAATACAATTATGTCTTTCCTGAAAACATGTGAAAGGTATTAGTGTGATATGGCAGTCTTTGCATTCTTTTTGCGTTCAAGCTTTCAGGCTCAGTTATTGTTCCAGTTTCTTCATCAACAAGGCCTTTGGAAAATAATAAAGAACCATGTTTTGAGCAATGCACCAGAGATGCATGGGTCACTCTGTCGCCATTTTTTAGCCACACTGGTAGGATATAATGCTTCTTTCGTGACCAGAGTGTATCACCTTGTCCAAGTCGGAGATGACTGGGTCAGTCAGTCCGAAACGTATGGATGCTAGAATCTGGAAGAGCTGACCTTCAGTTTCAGTCTTGGGCTTTGCTAATTCACACAAGCGTTCCTCCATTAAAGTCAGTTTACCATTTTCAGGTACCTAAAATGTGAAAAAGACAATAAATGGGAAGTATGGCAAAAAATGTTATCACGATTCATTTAACAGATTATAGAAAAACTGTGATTACATGAAGATGTCATCATCTAATCAGCTACTTGTTACTGTGCAGTTTAAGCAGTTACTATAGTTTGTTATTGTTTACAGTCTCTGTAACTGGTCTAAATATGCCCTTTTTTATACATTTTTTATGCATTAATGCCTAGCAGTTGTCTAGTTTATTGCCCACCCCAGGCCTAGTAATGAAACACGTCCATGCTTTATCTTCACAATACAACAATGTCATGGTCAAGAAAGAGAAAAGAGCAGTTTCATACTATTTCATTCTTTAGGGTGCAGAAATGAATGCAGGAGAAAACATTTACCTCTGGAGATATGCTCACTAGCCATTTCTTCTCTTCATCTGTGAACTCCATTGCACAAGTGAAAACTGTCATTAAGAAATAAAATGGGAGTGTGGTTAGAGGTTTTGGAAGAAAGTGAACCACACAATGTGAAGCTATAATCCTTTCTAGAAAAGTTATTTATTTATTCATTTTAAGAAGCTTAGGGATGCCCACTTTTTAATCCACCAAAAACCAATGAGACTCGCATACAAAAAAAATATCAATTGCATTTTCTGCATTCACCAGTAATGATGACCCTAACAACTGTACTGCATACCATACCACTGACGGCAGTGCTTTAAACTGGCATTAACACATGACTATGTACTGAATCGCTACACTCTTAGAAAAGATGGCTCTTTAGAAAAGACAATAGTTCTATATAGAACCATGATTGTTCAAAGAACCACTTGCTTGCTTACAGGGTTCTTGGCATAGTGAAATGGTTCTACAGATTGATGGAGAATGTATAGAACCCTTTCAAAAATGCTTCTTCTATCGTTACAAGCTTGACATCGTAACAAGAGAAGAAAACTTTTTGGTGCTATCTAGAACCCTTTTCAAAAAGGTTGTATATAAACCCATATGCAACACATTCTCCATCAATCTAAAGAACCATTTCACTGTGCAAAGAATCTTGTAAGCATGCAAATGGGCCTTTGAGTGTCCATGGTTCTACATACTTAATGCCAGCCGATGCAAATCAATGATCACGCTTGAGATAAGTATCTGATGTGGCGCCGTGTCAAGATGTAAATCTTTACAGAACTGATTTGTTTACTTATTAATTTAGCTATGGATTCGCTGAATTGCACTCCCTACTATACATTCAAGATCGGTTTACTGTTTTGTATACAATACTTTGTTTTATGACACGCGTAGGTCACCATACCCAACACCAAGCGTCGGGGTGGGAAGTACAAAGCTGTTAATTTATGCTGGTTTTGCTGGTCACCCAGCACCGTCATGCTGGTTGACCTGCATACCAACATCCAAAAGTGACAAGCTCTGCTAGTTTGTGCTCTTTTTTCTGTAAGCACTCGGCTGTGAAATGAAGGAGCACCATCCAACATCTTTGGAATTATTGGCTGTAATCCAGAAACAATATATCCAACATCAGTTGGATGCAATGCAATAAAATGCTCCCAAGCCTTTTACAAAAGTCGAGGCTGTTGCTGCAGCAAAAGCAAAATTCCCACTTGATTTCAGCAAAAATGTTGGATGAGCAGGTGTCCACAAACTTTAGCAGAGCGACTGTTAAAGAGCTGATCATCACAGATATCTACACGCGTGGCGGCGCCATCCTCAAACTAAAGCTGCTTAAACTTGACTGTCCGGAAAACAGATGGGTGTCGACCTCAGCGAACCTACTGGCCAAAGTGAAAGCCCACAAGCGAAGTGAAAGTGAAAGAAAACGAGCGACTTTTCCTCGTATTTACATATTTTTATGTGAATTTATCACACAATAACGTTTCACTTGGTCCTCACACCGTTCTCGGGCAAGACTGCACCTCCACCCAGCACCTTATTATTGCTTTATTTGGTTAGGTGTAAAATAACTACCTTGCAGTATCGCCTTTAAATAAGAACCCGTTCCTTTCGCTTTGGTGTGGTCGACGGGTTGGTAACGAAGACGGCATAAGCAGGACTTTACAGTAAACAGTCCAGGCTGGTGTGAAGACACTGAATTAGCACCTCGGCTACTCAGTTCAGCTGAGGCAGGGCGGTTGTTCCTGCGGTTCGACAACAAATCTGTGTTGGTACGAACTGATGTTAAAAGAAGAAAACTTCGACTCACCTTTCCAAATATACTGCATACCTTACAGCCCCGGGGCTCGCTTAAAAACGTTTTCAGTACAAGTAGCGACGGTTTCGTATCGCATTTTGTAACACTGGGGGCTCCTGGGCAGCAGGCTCCCCTTTAAACAGCTAAAAAATGGTCAAAAACAACCCAAAAAATAGGTATTTTCGAGCGACGATGTTGGAGCTCAACTTTCTCTTCTCCTGTGGGTCTTCTCTCGTCTCCTGTCGCTTATTTCTCCACACAGACGAGCCTGTTAACTACAGCGCTCAGCCACTCGACCATTTCTGAGAAATCAAATGGCCGCACTGTCTTAACCGAAAGTGAAAGACTCTTTGGTTTACTGTGTTCAGCTCTCAGGATCCTTCCTGTTTGTGTAGCCTTTATGCTAAGCTAAGCACACCCATTCAAACCACAAGTGAACATTGGAAGAATAAGATTTATTTTATTTGCAGAAGACCTTTTAAGACTGCTATTTTACGGTATCATAATCAGGTGTACAAAAGGAGACAAGAGGAGAAAGTCCCTTTCCCAATAACTACAGCAATTTGACAAAAACAGACCATTCCCCACAGCATCCCCTCTGAAAACATTTCATTTGGAGGATTTTACATGACAGATTCTGAGACTTCCATTTGGTTCCATAGAAGAAAAAAACTACTTTGATGCAAAATGTGTAATAGCTGTGATTTAACTATGGTTTTCTCAGGGACGGACTACCAGCTGGGCCTGCAGGACACAATTTAATTCACTTTCGATAGACATAGAGGGAATTTCTTCATTATTATTGAGAAACTAACTAAATGAGTACTGTTACCTGCTTGACAGCTGCTAACTACCAGAGCTGCTGTTAGCTGCAGCCTGGGAGAAAAGGGATCAGAGCATGATGGATCTAGCAGCAGTACAGAAACATTATTATTTGCTTTTTGCAAGGACAGTTTTGCCCACAGCCTCAGCATGTAATGTCCCATCCCTGAGATCCTGAACTCTATGTCAGATAGCCGACAGGCTCAGAATTCCTCTTCAGCATTGCGGGTTCTTGCTGCCTTCAGTTGTTTCAGGCGTTCCATGCATTCTGTCAGGCTCCTCTCCCCGTGGACTTTGTTGTCCCGAGTGCGGACGTTCACCGTATCGCTGCTTTTCTCCTTCTCGCCCACCACTGAACATGAAATTGGAAGGGAAAAGAAGAGTTAAATACATCCTAATATAATAACACGAGTCAACTGCACCGTGCACTATAGATTTATAGCAAGCTCCAAAGGTAAATAACCATCATTAAAATTACAGACTGACAAATCTGCAGAATTTTCTCCTTATTTAAAATACAGTCCACCAGCCAACATAACTGGTGTGAAGTCTCCTTGTTTAGTTACAAGGCTAATGTAGCTAACAAGTAATGGAAGCTTATAATCAGTTACTACTGTGAAAACTCCATGTCTAAATTCTGTTGTTTCAAAAAACAGGAAAATCTGAATGAAATTCCAGCTCTAAGATGTCTGCTGGAACTGTTTTTAGATATGCAATATACTAACACTAGAACTAACAGAGGATGTCAATAAAAATAAACAAAAGTACACAGAGTCACGTAGAGTCAGAAAACATATAAGCAAGTCTGTCTGAGATCGCTTAAACACTTAAACAAGGCAGTCTGAAGCACATTTGAGCATTATTAGACATGAAGTTCCTACAAAGCTAATTGGTGGAATACATACTTCCCTTAACTGTTAGCTACATTTGACTTCTAGTTCCAGGGCAAAAATAAAGAATACATAAATTTCAGACCAAATACGTCTTGGCTGGTTGACTAAATTTGGGGTAAGTACATCTTGTTGTACACTGTACATCTTATTTATTGTTATATCTATTTCAAACTTTGCAATTTGTTTTGTGACTATAGCGTCTGTCAAAGCTCTTGGTGATCCAAGTAGATATTCTTGGCAGGTTACCAGTGACGTCTAATGTTGCATATTATGCAACACTGAGTGCATTTAAACGCATACTGGATTTTAGGCAGTTATCTGGTTACTGAAGTGGTCATGTGAACAGCACACGATTTCAAGAAATCCAATACAGAGATCTGGATTTTAGCTTAGTAATCAGTTTTTCTTAGTCTGTGCAAGTGCACAAACAGAGGGTAGGACTGTCACCGAAACAGCAAGCAGCACCTATAAAATGGCAACAAAACACTTTTAGAGTACACTTTTGGATAGTGAAACAAACTATGTGCTTCACGAAATTATATAATATATAATCTTGTATAGGCTGTATATATGTGTAAGTGACATCCAGTTTATTTATATTACACAAAAAAAAAAAAAAAAAAACTCAAAAAAAAAAAAATTAGAATTTTCTCACATCATTCTTATTCTGGGTTTATTGGAGGGTTAAAAGCAGAAATCTGTTACTGCCTGACACACACAGTTTTCCCATTATCTGATTATCCAATTGCATGTAAATGAATTAAACAAATGACCAACAAAACCTGATTTTCTGCATTTATTGGATTATTACGTGAATGTAAACGCATTTACTGAGACCTAATCCAACTAATGCAAACAGGATGGGCTATAACTCCAAGATGTTTCATAATACACAATATACATCATATTTAATTTTTCTGAGGTTTGATGAGTTTTGATGAAAAAAAGTACTGACATTTTAAAAAATACTATCAAATTCTATGAATACAATGATTTATTCATTCATTCTAATGATATCCACAATATGCTCTGAAAAGCACTCCGACATAAAATGACAATTTATCACAACAAACCGATGTGAAGAAGCTCTTTTCTATTATTTGAACACTGCAATAAAAAGACTCATGTGGTACATAATATTGAAAACTAATCCTCACCCAACATTGCTGGGTGAGGATTAGGGATTTGGTACATGTTGCTAATCTTTAATCAACAAAAACAGTCAAATTCTACCTAAAAGTTCATATTCATGAAAACCCTACAGGATGCCTCACTGGCAGCAGATCAGATTGTATTGAGTACACTATCACAGAACAAACTTTTCGTCTTTGATAAAGCTACAAATACCAACTGTTGGAACTCAACATTATTTCAAACGAATGCCCATTTCCCAAATTACAATGTGTGAAAACAGCAGAACATGGTGCAATCTGCAAGGGGAGGATAATCAGTGGATTACTACAAGCAACTGAAGGCTTGCCAGTTTAGAGTCCATGATTCCGCCTTTGCTTTCCAAGTTTTACAAAAAGCAATTAGAGCTGCTAGTCCATGTGTAGTACAGCATGTATTAATGTCTTGTTCTTCAAAACAGCCCAACCAAGGAAAAACTCCTCAAGAAGAATACAAATATTTCAGCTTACAATTCTGGTCAAATTCAACTTTCAGTTCCTCATCTGAATTCTAAACAGTGTAGACTATAATTCACAGACCTGAGGAAGTGTCAATTTTCTGACCTACTGAGGAGAGGCGTCTAATCGCTTACCCAAGATGAAGTTATACTGAGCCAACTGCGCATTTCTGATCTTCTTATTTAGAGTGCAGCCTGGGTCCAGGTCTACATCTGTCATCAAGCCAGCATTGTGGAACTCCTCACAAACCTAAACAGGGAAGATGTACATACTTGCCATTAACCTTTTTGTGTACATGCTAGGAACGTAATGGCATAACAATACAGCAAAAATAATGAGTGCCTGAACATGTTTCTTGCATTTATTTGTTATAATAATATTAAGACTAGGGTTGGAGCTGTATGACAGTAATACAGTATACCACAGTTTTTAAAAATGAAACCAATATTTAGAAATGATGACTGAATTTCAAATGATGACAGGTAAAATTTCTGTTCTATGTCTGGACTAAATAAGCACTGGTGCCAGTGTGCGAACCTTAAAAAAGTGGTTTTGAATGTTTGGATGTTGTGGGACTGGTGTGTAGTGGTCTTAAGTATGAAAGTAGTTCAGCGATGACTATCCACAGCACAGAACATGACTGACTTTGGCATTTATATAAAGTGCTAACCAGCACCACTCTCCTAGTTTGCAGAACTGTTTAGCATTTAAAAACTGTTAGACAGATCATCTGACATTTATTGAATACAGTATTAAAAATTGTGCACTGTTGTTGCCTGAGTTTGGTAAAACTATAATTTAATTAAAATTTTACACAGGATGAGATGGCAAAAAAGCATCATACTTCTTTATACCGCCCAACCCTAGTTTGCACTACATGCACAGCTTTCATGCACGGGTTTCAGGGCATATCAACAAATATGTTCAGGTTTGACACAACTTTCAGTTCTGAGGTCAAGATTTAATTCTATTTCAGAGGTTTTGTGTGTTACAATGTTAGAAATAATTCTATAGATTACAGATAATACCACAGATAGGTGTGGCTCAGATAAAATTTCACCAACACCCACTTTACTGTGACAGACAGAACCCAGATGCTTTGTTTTCACTGTTGACAATGGGTTCAGTTAAAGGTGATTAGACACAGATTATACACTATCAATCAATACCATGTTTGTGTTTAAAAGCAGAAGTTTTTTTAAAAAATTGGAATTAAACCTTTGGTGAAATAATTTTTTTTGTAATTTTTATACTGAACAACTCAAATAAAGGATAAGGCACAAATGCAGACTTGAAACTGTTTAAACACAAATGTAAACTGAATGTAAATGTTATTGGATGACTATGAAAGTACTTGGATGATCATAAATAAATAACTACAGAATTATTAACTTTACCCTTTGGGCGTACTCTTCACAAGTGGGTCCAACAGGCACAACCATAACCTGACGTGGAGAAAGCCAAAAAGGCCTATCCCAAAAGAAAAAAGTAACGTTCTTTAGTCACCATAAACTTTAATTTAGATATTTTGATTAAAACTGTTTATATTCAACATGATTTGTCTTGTTAGTACATACCACTTCCCACCGTAGTTTTCTGTCAGGATGGCAATCATCCTCTCCACAGAACCCAAAATGGCTCTGTGAATGATCACTGGCCTCTTTTTATCATCTCCATCATGGCTGTAGAAAGAAACATTAACAGGTAAGTGCAGACTAAATGATTTCAGAGTCAATAGTAAAGGTCAAGTGCCTGTAAAAATGCATGTAGTAATATCAGGCAACCAAAAGGTGTCACTGTTGCATTTATTACAGGATTAGACTACAGATTTTAAGATACTGAAGAAAATGGGTAAGGAACATGAGAAAGAAAGTGACAAGTATACAACCCCAATTCCAACGAAGTTGGGACATTGTGTAAAACATAAAAACAAAATACAACAATTTGCAAATCCTTTTCAACCTATACTCAATTGAATACACTACAAAGACAAGATAATGTTCAAACGGATAAACTTTATTGTTTTATGCAAATATTCACTCATTTTGAATTTTAAGCCTGCAACACTATCCAAAGAAGTTGGGACAGGGGCATGTTTACCACTGTGTTACATCACCTTTCCTTTTAACAACACTCAATAAGCGTTTGGGAACTGAGGACACTAATTGTTGAAGCTTTGTAGGTGGAATTCTTTCCCATTCTTGCTTGATATACAACTTCAGTTGATCAACAGTCCGGGGTCTCTGTTGTCGTATTTTGCGCAACATAATGCGCCACACATTTTCAATGGGACACAGGTCTGGACTGCAAGCAGGCCAGTCTAGTACCCACACTCTTTTACTACGAAGCCACGCTGTTGTAACACGTGCAGAATGTGGCTTGGCATTGTCTTGCTGAAATAAGCAGGGACGTCCCTGAAAAAGACGTTGCTTGGATGGCAGCATATGTTGCTCCAAAACCTGTATGTACCTTTCAGCATGAATGGTGCCTTCACAGATGTGCAAGTTACAAATGTCGTGGGCACTAACACACCCCCACACCATCAGAGATGCTGGCTTTTGAACTTTGCACTGATAACAATCCGGACAGTCCTTTTCCTCTTTGGCCCGGAGGACACGACGTCCATGATTTCCAAAAACAGTTTAAAATGTGGACTCGTCAGACCACAGGACACTTTTCCACTTTGCGTCAGTCCATCTCAGATGAGCTCGGGCCCAGAGAAGCTGGCAGCGTTTCTGGGTGTTGTTGATATATGGCTTTCGCTTTGCATGGCAGTTTTAACTTGCACTTGTAGATGGAGCGACAAACTGTGTTCACTGACAGTGGTTTTCTGAAGTGTTCCTGAGCCCATGTGGTTAATATCCGTTACAGAATGATGTGGGTTTTTAATGCAGTGCCGCCTGAGGGATCGAAGGTCACGGGCATTTAATGTTGGTTTTCTGCCTTGCTGCTTACTTGCACAGATTTCTCCAGATTCTCTGAATCTTTTGATGATATTATGGACTGTAGATGATGAAATCCCTAAATTCCTTGCAATTGCACATTGAGAAACGTTCTTCTTAAACTGTTGGACTATTTGCTCACACAGTTGTTCACAGTAGTGAACCTCGCCCCATCCATGCTTGTAAACGACTGAGCCTTTCAGGGATGCTCCCTTTATACCCAATCATGACACTCACCTGTTTCTAATTAACCTGCTCACCTGTGGAATGTTCCAAACAGGTGTTTTTTGAGCATTCCTCAACTTTCCCAGTCTTTTGTTGCCCCTGTCCCAACTTCTTTGAAACTTGTTGCAGGCATCAAATTCAAAATGAGTGAATATTTGCAAAAAACAATAAAGTTTAAACATTAAATATCTTGTCTTTGTAGTGTATTCAATTGAATATAGGTTAAAAAAGGATTTGCAAATCATCGCATTCTGTTTTTATTTGTTTTACACAACATCTTAACTTCAATTGGGGTTGTAAGATGTATTGGCAGTAAGGCATGCAATTAAAAAAAACAACAAAAAGGTCTGGAAAAAATACAGGCTGTAGTTTACCTGACAAAGGTTAGATTGAAACGGATTGGTAGCTGAAAGTCCAGCTGAATAGTGGCACACTGATGGTATCTACCAATAGCATCCTTAATCTGAATGTCAATCTGAAACATACAGATTAATATACAAAAATAAGACGCTAGTTCATATATTATGAATTCAGAGTTAATGTCCAAAGACAGTTGTTACCTTGGGTCCGTAGAAAGCACCATCTCCTGGGTTCAACACCCACTTCTCACCAAACTCATTCAGGCTGTTCTCAAGTTGCTGTAGAGGGCAGAAGTAAATAAAAGTGTTATCAATGTTGGAGCACCACTCCTTTTGGAATGTACCACTATTAATTTTAACTGTTTTGAAATGATCAGTGTTTACAATGCAAATTAGTTTAATTCCTTAAACTTTATCGATTGTTGAGAGTGGTTAAGCTGTCAGTAGCACTGAGCTGATATCTAACTGTTACCTTTTCAGCTTGATCCCACACTTCTGGTTCCCCAAGGAACTTCTCTGGTCTGGTGGAGAGGTTCAGTTTAAAGGTGAACCCGAACACGTCGTACACAGTACGTAAGAAGTCCAGACAGCCCTTAATCTCTGACTCAATCTGATTGATTAAAGTTTTCAATAATTAATTAAAGAATGACTCCAAACATTTCTGATACATTAATAACACCATAAAGTGTGTTCTCTATGGAGGAGGTGTTAACTTATTTTCACTTAGGACATGAACAAAATGTAATTTGAGCAGGGGTGCCAAAACCTTTGCAAACAACTATGAGAATATGAGACATGTCATTGGTAATAAAGCGCTTAGATACTTGAGAAACAAAATTTGTAGTGAACAAGAAGATCAAAAGAACATAAATGAATTAGCCAAAAAGAGTATTTCACATCTTGTTCTTAAACATCAAGCTCTGTCATCAATTTTTGCTGCTCGCTGCTGCTTGTTCCATGTTAAGCAGCTCAAAAAACACCAAATATCTACACTACATAATATCAGCAGCATTTAATCTTTGAGCTGAGAGAAAGAAAGTAGTATGTGGTCGGATCTGCAGGTCGCACCTGGTCCATGGAGCAGAAGATGTGGGCGTCGTCCTGCTGGAAGCGGCGGACGCGGGTCAGACCGGTCAGGGCTCCAGAGAGCTCGTTACGGTGCAGGACCCCGAAATCAGCCAGCCGCAAGGGCAGCTCCCTCCAAGAGCGTGGCCGATGGTCAAACATCAGACTGTAGAAAAGACAAGTTAGAAGATGCAGTGTAGTAACTGAACTAAGCTTATGTACTAACTTTTGTGCCAAAAGGGCATTCATGCATCCATCTTACAGTTTGTATAGTTAAAAACTGCAACACAGCTGCATCAGTTTATTTCTTATGAGCATGATTGGTCATGTATAGTAACAAATGTGATTCATATCTGACACTGTATTTTTCCATAAAAGCTTGTGGGAATTTTTCACTATATTTACTATCCATTTATCACTATGCCATACAATGAGCTCATACCAGTGTCCAGGACAGTTCATGGGTTTGAGGGCAAAGATCTCCTTCTCCACCTCAAAGGAAAACATGTTCTCACTGTAGTGCTGCCAGTGGCCAGAGGTCTGCCAAAGCTTGCTGTTGTAAATGTTTGGAGTGACCACTTCCTGAAACCCCCTTTTCCTGTACTCACTCTGTGGATCAGACAAAGGTGATGTCACAAACCTCCACAGTAAAACACTGATCATAATTTGGGATAGATGAGCTCAACGGCTTTGGGGAACACTGTAATGACTCCAGAGACACTATCTGAGCTGTAATAATTATGTAATGAATGACATGTATTTGGCTGACCTTGAAAATAGTCCTGTGAGAACTAACCTCACAGTAATGTAATAACATCTGCTAACAGACACAGTCATGCTACATGTTGTTGCTGTTACTGATTCAGAACAAAAATGCCAAGGTGTGCTGTGTTTTCCTCCAACAATACCCAATTCAATGGCTATGGCATGTCTACATATTTCATTGTTTTAAAAGTTTAAAAGGAGCAAGGATGACTGAATACAGCCTAATCCAGCTCTACCCTGATATACCATTTCATTCAGCAACTAACTATGTAAATAGTGTTGGACATGTTGGATTGTGTTTTAGTGCTAGAATACATTTCAATATTGACCATATCAGCTAACACAAATGATCAAGTCATATTAAGATACAGGTCACAGTTCATTATGTGTGGCTGGAGAGGTTTCAGTAATGCACTTTCTAATGACTAGTTCTCTAATACTGTTGGGTTAAAAATAAAATGGAGCGAATGCATCGAAGAAGAGGAAAGCCATCACCATGAAAGTAAAATTAGATATCGTTAAGCGATCCAATAAGGGGGAAACAGCGACAAACATTGGCCAGTCGCTTGGACTTAGTCATTCGACTGTCGCTACGATTATAAAAGATAAAGATCGCATCCTACTGTTTTTATTACTGTTTCATTTCATTACTAAACGTATTTTATATTTCCTTAATGTGTTTTTTGATAATTATGCAGAGTACTGTGTTAGGATAGGTGTTAGGATAGGAAAAGTGCTTACAGTATTTACGTACAGTATGTACGTATGTTCCGACTTACACCAAAAATCGGTTACGACGTGACATAGGAACGGATCAACGTGGTAACCCGAGGACCCCCTGTAATCTTACATTTCTGCAGCAAAGATAATGTACTCTTTACATCAGACTACTGAGAGGCAAAAATCTGCAGTGCTCAAAGTTAATGAACACACACTGCTTTGTTCGGACACATTCAGTGGTTGCCCCCTGAAGTTAACCTCCCGGTCATTAAAACTGTAATTTAGTGTAGTCTGATATCCCAGTCTCACAAATGTCAGGATTTGCTCTGAAGAGCACAGTAATCTCGACCATTATCAATACTGGATAACGAGGATAGGAAGCTTACCCTTATAAACTCCACCAATGTGTTGTAGATGAACGCTCCCTTTGGGAGGAAGAAACAGCTACCAGGGCTGAGGTCATGGAAGAAAAACAAGTCCTGCTCCTGGAAAAGAGAAACAACAGAAAGACTGTCTTGGTATATGTGTGAGAGAGAGAGAGAGAGAGAGAGAGAGAGAGAGAGAGAGAGAGAGAGAGAGAGAGAGAGAGAGAGAGAGAATGAAAAAGAATGAGAAGGGTGGAGGAAGAAAAAGAGACAGCGAGAGAACATAGTAAAAGCGAAAGGCAAAGAAAAAGAGGACAGAGAGAGGGAGAAAGAGATGAAGAGAAGGGAAATAAGCATAAATGAAGAGAAAGGGAGAAAGTGAGAGAGAGAATAAAAGGCAAGAAGAAAGAAGTATCAGAAAGGAGTCAGAAAAAGGAACATAGGAGGAACACAGTCAGGCGTGCCTGATTAGCTCTCTCTGTTTTGTTGTAACAAAGCGCTCCCTGTGTGCCCATCGGCGTGCCCGCTGGCAGATGGCACATTAAGGAGACGGGCATCTGCCAGCTTTCCCCATACAGACCCCCCACCAGGCCCGTCGGTGGTTAATAGAGAGGCCACAGGAGCACAGGGAGTCTCCACACACTACAGCTCAAATCAGAGCATGGCCAGATTACAGCCTGAGTCATTAGCGCACCTAGCAGTACTGCACAATGCACTATTTGGACAGCATTATCACAAAATTGGGCTTTGTAGTACCAATATCGCTGCAGCATCTAACAAATCATGTTCATAGTGTGACAAGTCTCACACGTTCCAAACAAGTGAGGTGGGGGTGTTAGGATGAATTGAAGAATTCACAAAAACTCAATTTTTGAAAAATAAATTATTTTGAGCAAAATAAAACAGACCAATCATGAAGCATGTTACATGAAAAGCATAGTCTGGAGACACGTCCAATGTATAATACTTTATCTCTTGCTCCAAATGTAGCCAATCAGCTAAGACAAGTCTGGTATCCAAAGTTCTTGAGTTCTTAGGTTTTTTGTTGATGTTTTTAGTGTAAACTAAAAAAAAAAACAACTTTTGGACACCAGGCATGTCCTGGCTGAGTGACTACATTTTGAGTAAGGGGGACACAGTGTAAATTTGAATTTTCATTCATTTAAGAGTTTATGACTGTGGTTTAATATACTGCAAAGCATATCACTATTACATTAGCTTCTGGCAGCCTCTCCTGTCTCACACTGTCCACCACTCACCAACTGTTCGATACGGCGGGCCATTTCATTACTGAGGTTCGCTTTTCCCCCACACTAACACTGAACTCAGACCTGGGATAAACTGGACTAATGGTGATTCTCTATTGGAAATCCTGTAGGTCAGGGCTTAATGAGTGTCTGGAAAATGGTGTTCACAGTAAAAAGGGCTTTGCTGTTCTTAACAGCTGGGGACAAAACAGTGGACAATGGAGAAAAATTGTGTCACAGAGGAGTTATTTGCAGCTTTATTGCTGCTAGTTTGTTATACCATGAAGTTTGTCTTTGGTAGAAGACATCCCTCAACATCTCTCAGTCCTAAAAAACTCACCCTTATATTTATAAAAATATAAGTGAATGTAAGCAATAGCATAATCATCTTAGTCAATTATTCTCCAAATTTGTAGCAGTGGAAGCTTGCAAAATCTGCTGCCATCAAGTCTGTGCAAACACATGAGTGATGAGTATTTTAATATTAAATATGCGACTGTAAATGAATCCTACAGTGAAATCAGTTCATTTTACCGTGTGCATATTGTGACATTCTGGACTAATATGTTTTCTTTTTTTTAAAGCCTACGTTTTCAAAACATCTGACTGAATGATTTGATTGTGTATAGAAGTCACATAAATATGCAGTTAAATCACTTTTTTTCTCATTTCAAAAGTATTACACACTCTGAACAGCTTTAGTTTCACTGGATTTCTTATAAGTCATTTTATAGGGTGGTGAACATGCTTTGAGTTCATACAGCTCTAATGCACATGCAGTAGTTAAACAAGAAATGGAGCAAGTCGTCTAAGGCGCAACATTTTCATGGTAGTTTTGTTTGTAACTGCCCACGACTTGAGATTTAAAACATAGTAAGTGTATTTAACACATGATTTTGGTGGCATGCTGTTCACAGCAAGAGACACAAAAGAGTCTAGCAGTGTGCTTACATTTTACAAGGCCAAGTTTAGATGAACACTGGATCTGCCGATATTGCACAGTTTAGGCTTCCTCCGCACAACAGTTCAACACAGAAGACATTTAAAACCCAGTGTTACCTTCTGAAAAAGCTCCTCACTACTGCAGGTTGTGGAATAATATCCGTTTAAGGTAACTCAATAACAACAAAGCAAAGAGTGCAAAAAAGAAACAAAGACCCTGGACTGGATCAAGCTCTAGCAGATACCTAACCTATTAAAACATAACTGATTACACCTGGTGTCATGAGACCAAGTAAGAAACAGGTATGCATAAATCACACGTATGCAAATCCATACCCGTCCCAGTTTGCGGTGGTCCCTGTTCTTGGCCTCCTCTTGGAATTTCTCCCATTCCTTCAGCATCTTGGGGTCAGGGAACGAGATACCGTAGACTCGCTGCAGGCTCTCCATGTCTGCCTTACCTTCCCAGTATGTAGAGGAGTTCTGTAGCAGTCACAAATGTTAAAGGGTCACCAGTCAGACAATAATAACTATACTGAAGTATCATGGGCACAGTTCCATATAAGCAGCAGGACCTCAATAATGCTAGTAGCCAGAAACTATTGGAAAAATAAATAGTGCAGATGGTCATGTCACATCACGCCCATTTTTTCAGTTTTCATTTACACCAACTAAAAATTCCAGCTGCCCTTTTTATTGTGTAACATTTCATCATAACCGGACCAACAGAAATGCTTAAAAATTACTTGGAATAAAATCTCATTGCATTAATTTACGTTAATGTTCTTAATTTCCAAGTGTTTTTTTTTCCTTTTTTTACAGTTTTGGAAGTTGTGAAATGTTTCTGGAATGTTGACAACAGAATGTTAGATTCATCTACTTTAACATCATATCAAAACGTAAGTCTGTACCTTATGGATCTTCAAAGCCTTGATCTTTCCGGTGTTTCTTACATGGGGCCCTCTGCACAGGTCAATCAAGGGGCCACACCTTCACATGGGGGGGGGGGGGGGGACAAATCATTACATGATCAGTAAACAGTACCATGGTGAATGTATAAGAGAAGTTCTATCACAGTCCTACCTGTAAACAGTAGTTGTTGGGGTGGTAACTTTCTCATTCAGGATCCTGCACTTAAACTTGTTGTACTGCAGATGACACGGAAGCAAAAACTTTACTGGTGCAGAACTTTACTGGTGCCTTACTACAGGTGCCCTTTCACGGGTTCCCTTTCCCCCGCTCAGTAAAAGGCACAGCTCCTACCTTGAACATTTCTAGCAGAGTCTCCTTCTTTATTTCCAGCCTCTCAAAGGGCTGCTTTTCCTTGATGATCTTCTTACACAGGTTCTCCAGACAGGGGAAGTCATTACTCGATACACCTCTGAGGGAGAGAGCAGGAAAGAATAAGATAGAAACAGTTCAGCATTCATGAATAAATATAAAGTCCTGGAAATAAATAAATAAACCCAGACAGTGGTGAAAAAAAGGGATGCCAAACATCTCCTGGTTGCCACCAACGCAACAAACTTTCTCCATTACCAGTCACCTCATTTAGCACTCTGGAGAACCTTTTCTGGAACTGACACATCTAAACCACAAACAAGGTGCAGCTTGACAGTCAAATCATCTCCTAGAATATCATTAGCATAAATTGGCTTTCAGTAAGAAAATAACAGCACTTATTATTTCCTCCCTCACACTAATTTGAAGCCAGAGGAAAACTCCCAGCCAAACAAAAGGTCAAATAAGTGTTTATAACCAATCTCTTCAAACTATATTCAAACAGACTGGCAGAACACGCTTTGAAATTCTAATTTCTTAAGCATCTACTTAATATTCAACCTTTGACAAATGAATTTATTAGACTTAAAAACCTGACCTCGTGGTGAAAGAATGGAATGCAGCTCAAAATCCTACTCACTATTCAGGCCCTGTCACATATTTCACTCACAATGGTTATCTGACTAGCTAGTAAACAACTGACTAACAATTTGCCTCCCATATAAATGCTATGCAAAGTATGCTACAGTCTCTCGGCTATAGGAAACCGAAAGTGTTAGACAGACTGAATAGAAACTTTTTCAGCATTAGTGTCAGAAATGGTGTCAAAAGAAAACGATTAAAATAACTGCTAAATTACTCTGTTACTCTAGTGTGTGTTAAACTGCTCTGAACCAGACTTATGAAGAAATCCATCAATTTTAAGAACTTATTGAAAAAAAGTTACATGTACATCTTCCACTAAATCAACCTGGACACTCTGAACCTCCTGTTGCTCTAAGCTTTTTCACTACAAATCCCTTTTGTAATTTTGAATGAACCTTTGAAAGAAACAATTAAGAATTAACACTTCTTATATGACTGAAAAATCAAAATGAGTGGAGAAGTTTCTTTGTTAAGTATGATTCTTTAGAATACCCCTGTTCAGAAATGCGTGCATTGCTGGTGTTATGTGGAATGCTAAAAAATATTAATCTCAACTTACTCATTTTCAAGATACATGTCATAGTAGAAGCCGCTCTCGATGGGGGGTCCGTAACACAGGCAGCCTCCAAAGATTCTCTCCATGGCCTCCCCCATAATGTGGGCACTGGAGTGCCAGTAGACCTAAAGACAGTTAAAATGAATACAGTGGTGATGTCATTTCAAGTCAATAAGCAGGTGCAGACAGCTGTTTACTGATGTTCACTAAGTACAGGGAAATGCTGAAAACAGTGTGTTAATCAACTGTTATATGTTAGATTATGTTATATATGCTGGAACATTCCTTTAAGTTAAAAACAGTACAACAAGTACTTAGGGCTCCATCAATCTGACTTTATCCTGCCCTGATACTGATTCCGATACCTTAATTCAGGATATGCACCACCATAAAATACGGAAATAATGTTTTCTTTATTTTATACTCTGTATACCTCATGCAATGTTTTGTTATACCTGAAGAACATATTTTATATATATTCGGTTTAATTCTGTATCTATATTTAGAGGACTATAGTTAAATGAACTCTGTAATTGTAGTTGCACATTACATGAGGTATGCAGATCTTCTTATCTCAAAATCACACTTTTATTTTGACATGCTGCAGCTCTTTGGAGAGAAACACGCAGCACATTTCATGTTTGCAAAGAAACACTTGTTTCATGTCCTTAAACAAACAGGTTTATATGTAATGTGATCATTTTTAATTATTAGCTGTAAGAATTTCATTCGAATTTTGTTTTGGAAACAGTATCTGCAGTGGATCAGTCACATTTGGCCAATACATCAGTGCTTTATCAGACCACTGTTAGGCTTTAAAATGTTATAAATGCTTTAAAAATCCTGAACTGAATGTTTAAATGCTTTAAACTGAATGTTTCACACTTTAATCCTGCATACAGAAGACTCAAAGTTCCATTTTCAATTATATTGAAATGTAATAAATTCTTTTAAGTATTATGTTTTTGCTGCTCCATGGAGAAATAAGCAACAATTGCTTGTGAGAAGTCCAAATTATGACTAATCTAAATCACTCAGCCGTAAAGCACACTGGAAAAAAGAAATAGTGAACTACTGTGGACTTACAGCTTGTGCCTCCTCGTCATCAAACTTAAGCAGCTGCAGACTACAGTCTCCCTCCAATGGTCTGTCCAGGTCCCACACAGCATTGTTCACTTTGGCAATCACAGTGTTATCAGCGAGGCCTTGGCTGTGTATAGATGGTTTGACAGAGCACAGAAAATATAGTCTCAGGTTACATCACAAAAAGACCCTATCAGCCATATATAAACTCTGTAAAACTCCTTCTGAGTCATGGTCAAATTATTATAAGCTCAATCATCTTTATTCGTTACCACTCAAATGTGTAACTGACTATAAAGTATGCACTTATTCTGTGGCCAAAGTAAAATCATCTGGCTATTTTCTGCTACTGTGTAAATAGTGCCTCTAGTCGTATTTGTGTTCAGTCTATTTTGCAAAATAATTCAGAATCGACCTAAATTATGGTGAAATGCGAAAATTCAAAATGCACATGCAATGTTACCCAAAGGACCATAACTAAAACGAATAATTTCTTTTCAGCCATATTTCTCTAACCTGATGCCACAGGCGATCTGGTATGGCGTGGTTTTCCAGGACTCCCCATCCACTACTTTTCCATCAGGAAGGGTGATCTTGATGGGCTTGCTGTCCTTCTCTGCCCTCTCCGCCATCAAAGCATCATGCTCAGCTTTCAGCTTGTTGTACAGGACCAGACGCTCTTCTATATATTGAGGTGGGGGACTAAGCTATGGGAACGAGAGGAACATATACTCATTATGCCCAGAAAATGAAAGTTCTTAATCCCTGTGATGAAATGTTGAAGACAGAAGGCTGGTGTGTGGAATTACAGTCACTATTATGGGAATAGTATCCTCTAATAGTATCCTTCTAAAAAGTAACATAAGAAGACCCAAACACAGATATGTCAAATGTAAGACTTGCTATGGCAGCACCATTTATAATAATTCTCATTTGGGGTCGAAAAGATCCTCCTAAAACACAATAAACCAGTGAAGGCATCTGACAATGAAAGATCTAAGCCTAGCCTTTTTCTACTCTCTTCAGAAAACCTCACCATTTTTGTTTTTTTATCTTTGACACCATTTGGAAATGCCAGTCTTGTACACTGTGAAAGGTGTTGTTGCTAACCGTGTTAGTGTTCCTGATAAAATGAAGCCCAGGTTTAATATGGCACAATTCAAAAGCATCTTTCTGATTACATCATCATGCACCACTGGGTGGGGAAATATAACATTAACTACAACCCCACTTATTAACAAGCAAAACACTCAGCTAGCTCAGAGACCATGATGTTTTTTCCAAGCTGACACACTGACCAACAGACACTAAATCAAAAATGTTTCTATCCTTCACTTATGAAGCTACTTTTTCAGTGATAGAAAGTTACTCAAAGCAACAAAATTATGCTTTTAAGATTGCAAAACTGAAACCAAGCTGGCATCAACGCACAACATCAACCTGAGAATTTGTTCGGTCAGCCAGCAAAAGCCGGGCCACAGAGACTGTTCCAGAGTTAGATACCTCAGTTCTGCCATCTGTGTCTCCTCCTGCTGCTTTGTTCTTCTTTTTCGCTCCATCTTTACCAGTCTTGTCTGGAGTTCCACCCTGAGAGAGACAAATAGGTGAGGGAATGTGAGTCACTACAACTACCGACACTGCAGAGTAAATATGCTACTCCTCCTGTAACAAGGAGGAGCGTTAGTCACCTGAAACTGTTGCCTTCTCATCACAGAGGTGACTCCTCATGTTAATTAAATGAGAGTGAAGTGGTAGACGGATTAAAGCTTCATCTACCAAATTATAATAAACAGTAATGCCACACTAGAGTATGCACTAATTTTCATACAAAATAAACAAGATCAAAAATACGCTCACTCCAGTAAAGCAAATGTGTGAGTTTGAGTTAATCTTAAATTAATCTTGATCTGTTTCTGCACAAATGTCTACAGAACAAATAATCATATATATATATATATATATATATATATATATATATATATATATATATATATATATATGATCATTTGTTCTGTTTATATATTTGTTCTTATCTATATAAATATATATATATATATATATATATATGTAACATAAGAAGACCCAAACACAGATATGTCAAATGTTATATTATACTATATATTAACATAGCCATATTAAATATAACATTCCATAGTTATTAATACTTACATATTAATATTATGTCGAGCTCTTTATAAAAGTAAGAAAATATGGGCTTTTAAAAACGTTCCTATAAGAATAAAGTTTTTTCCTAAGTCTTCTTCTTCTTTCGGCTGCTCCCTTTAGGGGTCGCCACAGCGGATCATCTACCTCCATGTCCACCTTCACTACATCCATAAACCTTCTCTGAGGTCTACCTCTTCTCCTTCTACCCGGCAGCTCCATCTCCAACATTCTTTGACCAATATATCCACTATTCCTCCTCAACACATGTCCAAACCATCTCAACCTGGCCTCTCTGGCTTTATCTCCAAACTGCTCCACCTTCACTGTCCCTCTGATCTGCTCATTACTAATCTTGTCCATCCTTGTCACTCCCAACCAAAACCTCAGCATCTTCATCTCCGCCACCTCCAGCTCAGCCTCCTGTCTTTTAGACAGAGCCACAGTCTCCAAACCATACATCATAACAGGACGCACTACTGTCTTGTAAACCTTCCCTTTCACTCTTGCTGCTATCATTCTGTCACACATCAGCTACTGACCTTCATTCCTCTCCTCTCCAGTGCAAACCTCCACCTCTCCAGATTCTCTTCCACCTGCTCTCTACTCTCACCACAGATTACAATGTCATCTGCAAACATCATGGTCCATGGAGCCTCCTGGAGTCTCACTATCCTCATACATGTCCTGCACCACCCTAACATACTTTTCAGCTACACCTGACTTCCTCATACAGTACCACAGTTTCTCTCCTGGCACCCTATCATATGCCTTCTCTAGATCCACAAAGACGCAATGTGTTTCTGACCTTCTCTGTACTTCTCTACCAACACTCTCAACGCAAAAACTGTATCTATGGTAATCTTTCTGGGCATGAAACCAAACTGCTGCTCACTGATCTGAACCTCTCGCCTTAGCCTTGCTTCCTAAGTAATGTTATGAAACAGAAACATGAGAAAATCCAAGGTTTTGGACTTTTTAGGTCAACCCAATCATTACATGGTTAGTTAACTAGCTAGTTAAGCATCTAACTAGCTAACCTAGAACCTGAGAAAATGAGAGAAGTTGACAGCACTGGTTTCTAACCATTTATGGGCCTTAAATTAGACTATATGCAGGTTATCGATATTATGTCTCAATATCGGTATAGCAGAGTACAATGTACATTTTAACGATCTTACTATTAACTTGGCGAGAGTAACATCTGTCAATGACAGCGAGAACTGAACGAAGCCTGTTAGCTAGCTAGCTAGCAGGCTAACCTGAGTGTGTAAGTACGTTGGCTCTTACGGTACCTGCTTACTTTCGCCGACTTGTAGGCCTTTTATTTGTTCAGTAACAGCCTCATCCGCCATCGTGGGAAGACAGATATGAACCAATAATACAAGAAAACCCTACAAACAGCAATTTGGTGCCGCTCTTAGCCACGTCTTTACCCGTACCGGCATACAGCAGCGTAGTCAATGCTGATGCAACTAGCGACATCCGCCTCGTGAATGAATCATTTCGTTGAATCGGTTCTTCTCAGTAAATCAGTCAAACCGATTCACAAGTCCAGCTGATTCAACACTCTGCGTTATACGCTGTGTGAGTTTAACAAAAGTTTAACAAAATTGCATTATTTTTTCATAATTTAATTGAATCGTAGCACATAGTATCACATATAAGGATAAATTCGGTTGCATGTTTCGTCCGTTGCTGGTTCACCTGTACGTGCAGCCCCGCCTGTAGACTAGAAGAGCGTGGGACGAAGTTGATCTAGCTTACATTATGAATCAACGAGTTATTGAATCTTCGATTCATTGAAACGGCCAGTCTGTAGTGAATCTGTTCCGTAAACTGAACTGAACTGCTTTTCGCCATAGGCGACGTTGCTGTAGTGGGCGGGGTTTTTGATTGACAGCGGGTTACGACCAATTACGTGGCTGTACACCGCGCCGTTGGAGTCTCCGTGAAACTCGGTGTTTGGGCGACTAGTGGCGGCGTTACGGACAGAAGATTGTAAAACGGGTAAATTAAGCTCTTTAAAATTAACATTTTCATGGAACTAAACACTTGTAGCTTGTTTTGGAAAGTTTTCTCAAAAACATAGACGCCTAACAATATCAGGTAACCGGCTGTTAAACTAAATTATGGCTAAATCAGTTTAGCAGTTTAATGTTTATAGCAATGAGTGATGTCATACCCCAGTTGGACTATTAAATGATAATAATGATCATTACCAAGTTACTTTACCGAAATAATTACCAAAATGCCAAGCTAACCAGAGTGTTAGTGTTATCCTGAGTGACACTGAGACTTTAGCAACCTGAAGGCGTTAGTACACAATAGAAGCCATAATAATTCATAACTAGAGTGATTAACCCCTTAATGCCAATATTGGAATTCACGTTTTTCTGTTGGTACAGCAGTTCTTAGAGGCTCACTGGGTCCAACATTGAAAGCAACATTGAAATTGGTGAAACGGTTTGGCCACAGCATTCAATTTCTGTATTACACATTTTTAATCAAGTTTTTGGTCCAAAAAAGTTACTTTTTTGTCAATTTTATATATTTTCATGAAAATGTCATGCTCTGCTCATCTTAACTCCTGGTGAAGTGATAAAAAGGACCATTATCTCTGTAACTGCCTACAATAGCAGTGCATATTTTCATGTAGTACACCTTTCGTTTTGGTTCATACCGCCAAGGACATTAAGAATGTAGGCAGAACTATATGTCTGCAAAGGTTTCCGGGGGGACCCATTATATGCACGGATTATACAAGTAGTAGAAAGTTCGGTTGTCACAGCTTTCTGAAGTTATGGCCAAGTGTTAAAAGGTGTTTTAATCTGTCAAGAAACACTCCAAAGGAAGCTATTCCCTCCCTGTGTTATTTAATGCAGCCAGTGAGGTTTGTGTTCTGTTTCTATATGTTATTTGGTATAAGTGAAGTTGAAATATTGCATTGCTGCTAATGTCGCTAATAGGCACATAGCTAAACCTTCATGTAAACCTTAAGTTAAACCGTTTCTAATACAAATGGATATTTGTATGCAATTTCGTCATATATGTTAAGCTAAGGATATATTAATGTGGTTTAAAACAAAGTTAAAGGTTCATATTGAACAAGGCCATCATTGACAAGGACAAAGAGCTAATTCATAATGAATAAATAACCATTGTTAGTTCTAAAACACAAGAAATATTTCTTTGTATAAGTTTACATTTATTTTATAGTTAAAGGGTATTATATTGGAGTTTAAATAAGCCATTTATGCACAATTGTACATTTGTTTTTATCTTATTGACTTTTGTTTGTGTAATTCTGTATTACAGTTCTCACGTTTAGGAATAAATCCTAATCAGTGATGTTAAGAACAGTTGTGCTGTCATCATTATATCAGAGGGAGGCACAATCTCAACAAATTACCATCAACATTTCTATTATCACCTCACACAAGCACACAAAACACACACAAACTGTGTGCTATCTAAGATCTTTTGGTACTTTTCAATGGGAAGTTGCTCTGTATTAGACTAAATGAGTGTTTCCCTTAAACACAATACATACATGCATGCATGAACACACGGCGCACACAAACAAGAAGATGGAAGATGAATGCAAGCTCCAGCTCATCTGGCCAAATCAAGCTTGATGGAACTCGATGTATATGGCTGTAGAGAGAGTCTCATGGATCTTGCAACAGGATGGGGAAGAGGCCATCAGGAATGTCTGAACAATTCAGTGTGATAAAGTGAGTACTGTTAAATTTATTTTTTAAGCTGTTCACTGTTCTCTCCTTTTGCATCTTCATTTGGAAGTTAAATGGTGAAATCAGTAGGGAATATTGGCTTTAATTACGGTTGACCTGAGCTGTTTATACAGTTCTACAGTACTTGCCCTTTTTTACCAGCCTCATTAAAATCAAATGCTAAATATGGTAGTGTACTGAACTATTTTACTGGCGTCTGCACAGATTACCTGCTTTTAATTGGTGGCTGCTGTTCATTTCCATTCTTGCATCAGTGTCACGAGTAAAGCACGTTTCTATGTTTTTTTACTCACTGTCCATTTTCATATTAAAGCATTCCCACAAACGTACATTAACGTTTGCTTTGTGCTGTACAGGCTGAGTCCGGCTGGAATCAACTTCTTGAACGAGTATTGTTTTGTCATGAAGCCTGCGGTGAAGGCTTTAAACATCCTTTAGTCTCAGACAAACACACACATGGAATGGCTACTTCCTGTGATCTTCTGGCTACAAGCAAAATTCAGAAGAATGAAAGCTTCCTCCAAGATGTGTCTGCCACTCATCAGAGACATTCAGGATGGTGGGGTGATGGAAGACCTCGAGCTAATAGCCACGCCAATCCTTCTGCCACAGTTCAATGTGCAGCTTAAGAGTAGGCATTCATGAGCAGACGATGAGTTTGTCCATACATCTGCAAATATATATCAAACACAAAACACGAGAATCCTCTGACTGTAGACAAACAAGACCTTGTAGTATATCCTCATAGTATTTAAAAATGGCGATAGGGTTTTTATTGTACCAACATACCAACCACTTGCATCTTTAGACAAATGATATGAAAGACCATGCATTGTTTTGTTTTGCACAGGTGATTATGCTACACCCTTGTGGCCAGGATTTACTGTTATTTTAATACAGAACTGCCGCAAGTTTGAATAAAATATCAATTGATAATAGATATATTTAAGTTTTATTAGGTGCCTAATAAATAGTGTACCTTAATGTGTCACAAACTCCAAGTTTCGTCCTTTGTGCTCTGCACATCACCACATGCAATCATACAATAACATCATGGGCATCATAATTTTGTCTACTTAAGTGGTATAAAACTCTCCTTGAACAAATGACACAGGATGATGTGGAACAAGTTGGTAACTAAACTGATGGCTTTGAAAACCAGCTCCTGCTCAATCTGAACAGCAAGTTCACAGAGTAATAATAATAATTAATAATAACAATTCCCGCTGTTATGGATTTTTGTTATGTAAGCAGATGTGCTGAGCCTTCTAAACATTTATGATACCAATGTCTTCCTCATTTTATGGTCTGAGTTAAACTAAGAAGGGGAATGTTTCCATTTTTTTAAATTCAGTTCCACTTTTTTTTTCCAAGCCTTTCATTGCTACTGCTTGCAAAATCTTCATTGTTGTCACACAGATATATTTGACTGTTATTTGTTAGTATACTTTATAATTTTTAATTTCAGTTTTTAATTATATTAATTTCATGTTTTTCATTTCATTTAGTTTTTTTGTTAATGCTCTAGGAAAGGTGACAGGTGGAACCAGACACTCGCAGATGAAGCTAGAGTTAAGAGCATTAATGCCAAAAGGATGATCCAAAACCACGGTTGTAATACAGAACCTGAGAATCAGAGATCCAAAACTGAGTAATGGTGTGAGACAAAATGCAAGGTCATAAATAGAAATTAGGTCATACATGTGAACAGGTTAACAGACATGAAGGTCCACTCAGCATGCAGTACAAGGTCACAGTACTTCACAAGGAGAAGTGAAAAAACAGACTGGTTATATAAACAGTTTAATAAGTGAAATTGATTAGAAATCTGGAGAAGCTGAACAGTGATCCTGAAGAGTCCTGATTCATGTGAGGGAGCAAGGGGTTCTGGGAATTGCAGTCTGTGAAAGGCGGCCGTGTTGGCTGTAGTTTCACTACAAGTGGCAGCACTTATTTTTATTCTTTATTCTATTTAAAAATATCCAATGTTCAGTTCATACTTTAATTGAATTGTTGATGCACTTTTGTAAAAAGCTGATCGGAAATTAAAAATAACGTTTTATACACGCCCAACACACAGTAACTTTTATTATATTCAGTCAGTTTTATTGAGTTATACTTTTTTTGTTGACTTTTACAAAAGTAGTTTTACTTTTACTTTAGTACAATTTCACCATAGTAACTATCTTGCTATCTTAGCAAACACACAAGAATATAGCATTAATCATCCTATGAAGATGCGCCAGAAACATCTAAGAGATGTGTGCTTACCTTAGACTTCTCCTACCTATCAATTTAGCATCAGTAGTCTGATTAAGGTCAGAAAACTCCATGTTCCAAGTTGAAACGTCACTAGAACTTGCATTATTTTTCAAGATTTCATTAAATTGCAAAAGGGATGCAAACATCCATCCAGAGGACACGTCATATTACCAGTTAAACTGAAATACAGAAACTAAGGTGTTTACTTGCCAACACAGTTAGAAATAAAGACAATCTGCAGGTAAATTTTTCATTCATCAAGGTACAAACAATGTAAATGTACCCTCAAAGGTACAACAGTGGTTTTAAGGTCAAACCATGTACCGTAAATATGTTTTCCCAGAGAACAAGTACATAAGATTAGACAAGACCAAGAGGGGCACTACCCCAGTGACAGTTTCATAGCCTTATTTCTGAGAGCGTATGCAATCTATGTATGCTTGAAAACATGACCCACTGGAAGCACTTGGCACCAGATGGCCACACATTTATTCTTGTTTACATATAAAATGGTGTTCACTGTGAAATTACTTTTAAAATGGTGAAGGCAGAGTTGGTGGGTGAGCTTATTATAGTAGAGAGCGAGGTTCTAATTTGCTGTGACATAGAAATAAGAAGAAAATCTCAACAGCTTGTTGGATCTCATGCCTTTTTTAAGAGGAAAATATACCAGAACAGCAAAACCTTTCATGATCTCTCGAATAAAACATACAGTGATGTGTGTAACGTTTAAGAATGGCAAGGAAAATGTAGGTTTGTTTACTTAGTCAGACGTCCGTTTGAAATACAGATGTTTGAATTCCACCCTATTTGCATAAACCTTTGCCTTGATTTCTACCACATTATACCCTAACCACAGTATAACCACGATACCCTGAGGAACATGTCTTTTTTCGACAAATGAAAGATGTAGAATGGGGGAATGAAGTGCATATAAATGTGTCGCTTTATTACCCAGGTGAGTGAGGAGAGGTGAAAGTCTGTTCAGGCACGGATTGAGTGTGAGATTCAATTTCATGCACAGACACTTGCTTAAGAAGGTGAAGCTGTGTCAGATTGACCGGAGGGGCTGGCGGAGGGCTCTTGTAATTTTCCACGCTCTTGACTTGGCTCGTGGGCCAGCGAGTGCGTTGTGATGCTGTATCACCAGAGTCGTCACGTGAACACATGGCTGTGTGTTTGCTTGTCCTTCTGGCAGTGAATGCATGAGTTCTTGCATAGATTAAAAAGAACAACAATCTAAAGACCAATGTGGTATCTTCATGAAATAACTGGGAAAAAGATCTGAAAGGAAATGGAAATATAAACAGCTTGTGTCACCATAATTAACAAATTTGCTCATATCTACTGACATTATTTTGGGTCAGAAGCATGTTAAATTGTTAGCATTAAGGTTTTGGTCAGTATCTTTTAAAGCAGAGGTCATCAATTAGATTTGACCTGGGGCCAGAGTCTTGCAGAGCGAATACTTGTTGGGCCGGGCCGCAACATACCCAAGTAGTTTATGTATCTATCACTGAAAGAAAAGACAATGTCACAAATACACATCAGTGACATGAATCTAGAAAACGTATATTCTAGATATATATAAGAATACCTTATTGAGTGGTTTGTATATCCAGCTTCAGATCTCTACATAAAAGGCAGAATTTCCATATGTGGCATTAAGTCTAGTAGAACAGTACATATACACCACAGTTAGCCAAGGGTAGGCATAGACCTACTCAGATTGATTGCAAGCCAACCCAATCAAGTAGGGAAATAATATTTATTAAGATATTTGACAAATAAGACATTTGATTTATGTGAGAACTGTCATTGTATTATGGCCAAACAAGATAATTACGCTCTCCTAATCATTTTTTAATAGGGGCAGTATAGTCCTATTGTCCAGTCCCAAGCCCTATCTTAGTTTCTTAGTCATCCAATCATTGCTTAGTAATTGCTGCTATCCACCATTGCCTCAAATGTTTAGTTATGTTAAACCTGTGAGATTCCACCACCAATAGAATGGGTTGGGGCCCGAGAAAACTTGCTTTGGTGCTGCATCTGACCCACAGGTTATTTATTGATTCCAGTACCTTGTGGTGTGTAAATGCCTTCCATAGTCTTATTAATTTTTAAATGCTAATCATAATACATGCTAATCAGCATAAGATAACAATCTTGACCAGCAGAGCTTTTTTCTTATTTTATTTCACATAAACACAAGACAACCTTAAAAGCTTAAAGGGCTCCACCCCCCCCACAAATAATCGTAATTCATTTTTACATGTTAATCTTCTGATCACTCTTTATCCCTTAAAGTAAAAAGGACACTTTCTACTGTACCTTTAAGACTGATACGTATATGTAAATGATCTCTGTTCTGATTGGTTGTCTGTATTGTGCCTCATTTGAAAAGCAGATTAGGCTTAAACACTCTGTATAACTTCAGTGTGAATAAGTGGAGCTAAATGGCTGTAGGCTAAGTAGATGGATGCTTGTGTGTTGGTTGTTTTGACATCACAAAAACACTTAATTCAAAATGGGCCATTTTTAGTGTAGTGCCCATATCTGGATTTTATGCACTGGGAAGTAGTCTGTACTTGAGTGAGGTGTACATGAAACATCAACACTGTTTTAATACAAATATAAACATCAAATTCTTATCTCAGAAGAAAAATTTCCAAGATGTAGACTCTTTAAAATAGCTAATCTACTAAATAAAACTGATGAAAGCAGATGAAATGGGATTTCTAATAGCACTGTTCAGACTTTGTTTCAGCTCCATAATTCCCCTGATTAAGCTCTGAACTCTTTTCTCCATAAAACAGACGTCCTCTCAGGGAAACATGAAAGAGTCTGCCTTATGCTTCCCTTGTTTGTTTAATTCTACCCATTTAAACCACTTTGGAGGAGATTAGCTATAACAGGTCACACCGGCGAGTTTCAGATGGAGGCCGGGGCCTGCGCTGGCTTTCAAAACAGGCAGACTCAAAGGATAGGCTGATGGCTTATGCAAATTGACCTTGAGGATGTCAGTAATTTATTCTGAGGAAGTCATCTGGGCCACAACCTCGTTCTGGCCTGCAGAGGAAGCGATTTTTTGAGACATAAAGAGAAAAAAATAAACCCAGCAAATTATGTTCGGGGGATTATTTTTTGTGCTGCTATGTCCTTATGCTAATTGCGCGAGCGCTTGGCATGTCGGTTTTAAAATTGATTTTTAAGGTCTGCGGCTTCTATGGCTTTTATGCAAAATGAAGCTAGGAGAACAAGCCGCTTAAAATTGACCCCAAGGTAACTTCAAAACACACGTTTTTAACTTTAACCCAAGGGACGCAAATGAACTTGAATAATCCAACCTGCTTATCCCAGAGGCATATGTGCCTTTGTAGGCATGCCTATAAGAATGATGAAACTTTGGGTAGGTTTTTCAAAGGACTACTGTCTGATGGAGAATTTCAATTAGCTTACATCCCACGTGAGATCAGTGGTTCAAAGGTTTAGCATCTACCAGTCCAATAGGTTTTAAGACATCCAAATAATGGATTTTGCTGCTAATGTGTGTATGGTGTGTATGCATAGAATCATCACTTTTGCTCAGGTTGCTGGTGTAGACTTCTAATAGTGAGTTTATATGCATGTGCAGAATATACCTACTTATTTTTGTGTTTATTGTAACCCAAATTCTATCACAAGCCTGTGGCTGAGAGTTTACTGAATATAACTGAATGATTGTGTTAACACATCTAAAACTCTCACTTCTATTGTACATTAACCGAATAACACAAGTATTGTACTCAAATATTTTAGATGTTGGCATAGCGTAGTGGGTAATACCACTGCCCTCCATTCAGCAGACTGTGGTTTGATTCCCTCCCAAGAAATGTATGCAGGAATAATATGGATGGTCCTTTTCTTTGGCCCAAAGAACACAAAGTTCATTATATCCATAAACAATCTGAAAAGGTGACTTATCAGTACACAGTACATGTTTCTACTGCACGTTAGTGTAGTTCAGATGAGCTTGAGCCCAGAGGAACTGGCAGAATGTCTGGATCTTGTTGATGTATGGATTCTACAGCATAGTCGTAACTAGAAGAACAGTGTTTTTTGTTAACAGTTTGTCAATAGTGAACCCATTTCTCTGGATTCCTGAATCTTTGATAATGAATGCTTTTTTATATCTAGGCATGATTGCATCACTGGTTCTGTTGCTCTTTGAACATTTCACAACATCCCCAGTCTTAAATTGACTCTGTCTCAGGTTCTTTAGAGCCCATTGAGCCATCAATTTCAGAATGAGGGTTTTGTTTACAAAAAACAGTAAACAAGGTAAAACATAATATTTACTGTCTTACTTGTTTTTCATTTCAGTACATGCCAAACTGGATTTACAAATCATTGCTTTTTGTTTTGATTTGCATTTCACATTTTCACATCTTTTTGAATTGAGGTTTGTGTATAGTAGCAAAACAGTATGACTAGCAATAGCAGAACTATTGGTTTTATGGTCCTATATAGAAGACTATATTAAAGGGTCTTTAAAGCAGATGTTCCAGCATAGAGAAGGCTAGGTAACTATACAAAGCAAAATGTATGCATTCAGATGGTTCTTTGAGTGTACAACATGTAGGAATCTAACCTAGCCTGTATGATACTTATTTCAGCACTTTGTGGATGTGTTTAAGATTAAAATCAAAGGTTCTGAAATGTTTTTTACATAAACATATAGCTCTAAGAAAGACCTTTAATTGGTATAGAATGTCTGCATTATAGCCTTTTTCTGACTGCTAGCTCAAATCCGATCTAAAAAACACATGCAAATCATATTCAAACCACATTTGAGGCTCAAATCAGGTTTCAAAATGTCTTTTGCATCACTTGCAAAATGACAAACAATGATAAACAAGCTTTGATTCAAGAAGAGCACCAAAAATTAAAGCTAACGGCAAAGAGTTTGGTGAATAAGATGATGCACCCCCATCTCTCCTGCAACCACATTTTAAATCCACATCACTAGCATGGCTACACTCAATTTCCAAAAGTATTCACTCACCCATCCAAATAATTGAATTCTGGTGTTCCAATCACTTCCATGGCCACAGGTGAACAAAACCAAGCACCTAGGCATTTAGACTGCTTCTACAAACATTAGTGAAAGAATGGGTCGCTCTCAGGAGCTCAATGAATTCCAGCGTGGTACCGTGATTGGATGCCACCTGTGCAACAAGTCCAGTCATGAAATTTCCTCATTACTAAATATTCCACAGTAAAGTGTCAGTGGAATTATTACAAAGTGGAAGTGATTGGGAACAACAGCAAGTCAGTCACAAAGTGGTAGGCCAAGTGAAGCAACAGCATGTGTGTCTGCAGATGCTGAGGCGCATAGTGCGTAGAGGTCACCAACTTTATGCAAAGTCAAAGCCACAGACCTCCAAACTTCATGTGGCCTTCAGATTAGCTCAAGAACAGCATAGAGGGCTTCATGGAATGGGTTTCCAAGGCTGAGCAGCTGCATCCAAGCCTTACATCATCAAGCACAGTGCAAAGCATTGAATGCAGTGGTGTAAAGTACAGCCACTGGACTCTAGAGCAGTGGAGACATGTTCTCTGAAGTGACGAATCACACTTCTCTGTCTGGCAATCTGGTGGACAAGTCTGGGTTTGGCAGTTGCTACGAGAATGGTACTTGTCTGACATTGTGCCAAGTGTAGAGTTTGGTGGAGGGGGGTTATGGTGTGGGGTTGTTTTTCAGGACTTGAGCTCGGCCCCTTAGTTCCAGTGAAAGGAACTCTTAATGCTTCAGCAGACCAAGAGATTTTGGATAATTTAATGCTTCCAACTTTGGGGGAACAGTTTGGGGACGGCCCCTTCCTGTTCCAACATGACTGCACACTAGTGCACAAAGCAAGGTCCATAAAGACATGGATGAGCGAGTTTGGTGTGGAAGAACTTGACTGGCCACCACAGAGTCCTGACCTCAACCCAATAGAACATCTTTGGGATGAATTAGAGTGGAGACTGTGAGCCGGACCTTCTCATCCGAACATCAGTGTCTGACCTCACAAATGCACTTCTGGAAGAACGGTCAAAAATTCTCATGAACACACTCCTAAACCTTGTGGAAAGCCTTCCAAGAAGAGTTGAAGCTATTATAGCTGCAAAAGGTGGGCCAACATCATATTAAACCATATGGATTAAGAATGGGATGGCACTTAATTTTATATGTGTGTGAAGGCAGATTTTAGAAATATAGTGTATGTAGTTACTGACACTTACGTTATTACCACAGCAACCCATGATGATAGACTGGTGATGTCTGGATACAAGAATCTGATCTGATCACTTGCAGATAACAGTGTGAACAGTCGTCTGAAAAGATGTGATTTTAGAAACAAATCCAATTTGCCTGCAGTCTGAACACAGTATGTTAAAGTTTTATTTATAAGGTTCTTCACACACACATAATATTCAACAATAAAGTAACCATCCATTAAAAGGTTCTTCTATGATGCCACTCCAACGAACCTTTTCTTTTGTCACCTTTATTTTTAAAGGGCAGTTTTCCTATTCAAGCTGAATACTACAACTCAAAGTTAGTGGCCTCAGGGTGTAATTTGTCCAATAACAATGGACCAAAATGTGACAGTGACCGGCAAAGAATTCAGTGAATCGTTGAACTACTTTTTGTCAGGCCATGCTAATAATTACGCTTCTGCAGAATAAAAATAACAGAAAGATACATGGAAAGAACTCCAATCTGACTTGGGGAAACCTCTGCTCAGAAACTACCCACATTCTGTTAACTACCCACATTCTCATTATGCTTTTGCCCTCAAATCTGTTCCAGCGCTGAGCTCAAAAGAGAACTCATCCCCGACTTAAACGTGAATGGCCTTAGACCACCATTAGCTTCTCATACCACGAGCCAGGACTCTCAAATGAGGATAAACAATTCAAAAGCATCCTGCGAAGATTACTTACTCTAAGCACAGCAAGGCAACAAACTTCTCCTCCTCTTCAGTGAATAGGAGGAAAAATGACAGGATTGAACTTCTCACCTTCTCCAAGGGAAAAGAGCGAAGGAAGCGATGAAGAAGAAAGAACGGAAGAGCAAAAGAGAGAGAGAGGCCGCTGGCAATTCAAACCCCCCCCCCTGCTGTTCTTGACATGGAAACGCAGGGCTGAATAATGAGTTCCCCCGTAGTGGTAAATCTCAAGTACGAGGATGTGTTCTCAAACTGCCGTTGTTCTGCAGGGTGGGTTACACATCTTGTATGAGCCTTGCATTTCTTTATTTTTGGTATCTCTATTTAAGCTGCCTTTTTTCTTTAGTGGAAAACAGACTTTTCTAATATGAAACAGAGCTACTTTAGGTCTTTGTTTCCAGTTATTTCTATTAGTGAGGCTGATGATCAGTTATTGCTAATTGTAAATGTGCATTATATGTAATCCAGGTAGAAAAAGCTCAGTGTTTGTATAGTTGGCAGTTAATTAGAAACATCTACCTTGTACCTACTCATTGGCCATTTTATTAGATTTAAGGATGACATGATAGGAAGGATGTCACAAAAAAGCTAAAACCCCAAAGATTGAATAAGCCTATATTTTATTTTAAGGCCTTACAAAGACATTTAATATGAATATGAGTAAAAGTAAACACATTATTTTTTGTGTTCAAACAGTTTGAACAGCAGCAGATCAACAGAGAAAGTGTAGACATACCATTTGTAATCTCTGCTATACCCATTATCAACAGGGAGTATAATCAAGAAACTCCCTACTAAGTTTGATATTATTTAAAAAACATGGCATCCTGCTTGACATGCAGAATACAGCAATGCAACAGCAGCAGAAACAAAGAAAGTCCTACTTACTTTTTTCGTTTTCAGCTCAGTATTTCCTGAATTTCAGTTTCCGCAAAGAAGTTTAATTTTGCTGCATCAGAACAGGTCTATAGGTGTACTTCATAGTCTTACAGTTACTGACTACAGCCCATCAGTTACCCTCATTACCCGTCCCTCAATGTAAAGGGACCACTGATGTGGTATGGCTTTGCTTTGCTTCACCTTTTATTTGTATTACACATTTTATTGTAGTGCAGGGCTGTCCAATCTTATCCACAGGGCCGGTGTGTCTACAGGTATTTCCTTCAAAACGAGCTGGAGCTCACCTGATTCCCCTTTTAAATCAGTCGAGCAGGGTGTCCCAGGTGCAGCACTGACGTGATGCAGTATTCACAGAAGAGATGAGCAAACTTGTTTGCTGTACCACTTGGCAACATAAATGCTGTATGCATGAATGGGTAACACATGCAAACTGTAGCAGTCACGATGCCACATTGCTCACGCAATGCAGAGGTGACATGTTTAAAAAGGCCTCAGAGGCCAAGAGCTATTGTTGTTTTTTTTAGTACTTAAAAACAATGAATTACACTTGACTTACATTCTGTATCAACATGTTTGAGTGTACTGTTTTTGATTTGTTTGGATGTTGTTTGGATCAAGAACTGACAAAACATAGCAGAAATGCACAGGTTGTTTTTCTTTCTGCAAAGTAAGACCATGCAGAACAATAACATGTCAAATTCTGCAATATGCAAATATACTGTAAATGCAGTATTGATTAAAAGTTTAGCACTTTGCACAGAAGTTCTCCACTCATTTCAGTGAGCTGAAAGAAATGACACCATGCCTGTGTTGTCTCCAGTGACAACTGCAACATAAGGCTGAAACTGACACTTTGTGTACACATTCATTGCACCAGCTGCATTGTAATATCTGTAGAGATAGGAGAGAAGTGTTGACAATTGCACCTATAGCAAACATACAGTAACTAGCATGAATAATTTATATTTGAAATGATGCACATACTACATTTTGCATGACTTCGTCCTAGATAAGTTGTTGTCTCATTGTTAATTTACCTCTTTCCTTGAGAATGGCATGCAGGTTTTTCAAGCTGCATAAAGTGTTGTGGAATGCAGGGCACCTATTGACTGCTGGCTATATCAGACAACATATGTTCTGCCTTCCCTCCCCTTCCCTCACTCCTCGCTCTCCTTCCACCCTATTTGTTTTCCTTCTGTCCTGTTCTCTCCAGGGAGCATCACAATCAGCAGTGGATGATGGGATAGGAGGCCCTGCAGTGACAAAAACATCTGCAGCACCTGCCAAACCTAGCTTTCACAACCACACACCCTCACTGTCCAGTCTTCTCCCTCCACCTCTGCCTATTCTCCCCCACCATCGACTAGAGGTGGCCCAGAATCCCCAATGCTCCGGGGTTTGCGTTCGTCAGCAGAAACGACTCTGCTATCGCCCTCTGCGCAAATCCACTCTACATGCTCGGCCTTTTAAACACCTCATCCAAGGACTACAATGCACAATGCACTTTGGATGCAAATGAATAAGACGCAAGTGGCAGGGTTGGGCCGTGCACGTATGTGTGCCTGGTGGAGGGGAAGAGCTAACCTTGCTTCTCTCCTTGTAGCCTGAGCATGTGCCCGTACCTGTCATCTCCATTACAAAGAACAATCCATATCCCTCAGAGTGTGATGACAGTGCTGATGAACCTTTGACCTACCGTAAAGAAACAGAGAAATGGGGTTAGAGACAGAAGGAGAGTGAAAAATAGAGAGCAGAATTTATTATATAGACCCAGAGACATGGCTACACAGAGGAGCAATGACTGTCAATTGTGGGGCATTATTATCATTAGTTATGATGGTATCATGTCTGCTGAAAAAGGAGTTTCTTAAGAATGGAAGCCGGCATACTGTCCTCCTTAAGTGTACAGGGCAGATGTTTAAACTGAAAAATTAGAGAAAAAAATTAGATGTTGACTGTTGGCTGCAATGCTATAGCAAAACAGAGCATTCACTTAAAGCAACATCATGTAATAGTTTTACCTCACAATAACAGCTCACAATAACACAATAACAAAGTCATGTTGAAGGACTTAGTAAGAGGCACTAGAACTCTCACTAGAACTGTGCAACGCTTTATGGCACCACATCACACACCAACAGCTATGAGTCTTCAGCTAGCTATAAAAAGCTAGCTCGCTATTCCCAGCATCACGGCAGACGCTGCCAAAGACCAACACACATGTTGTCTGAGGAATCGAGAAAAAAGAAAAAGAGAGAGTGACCAAGCAAGAGACCAGACAAGAGTAAATATCAGACTGGCTTCTACTCAGTGGTGAGAGCTAAAAGAGCTAAAAGGATGCAAGATTGTTTTACAGCTAACATAGTTTTAGAATTTCACCAGATGCCACAAGTCATCTAACCCCAGTTTCATTTCAGGCTAGCATGCAAAGAAATACATTTCTTGGGATAAAAAGTGTGGTCAGTCTTTGTCAATCTCAGGCCAAATAAGCCTTGAAAGTTTGCAGTCTTCTGTAATAAAATACTGCAATATTACTCTACCTTGTCAGTTGGCATGATTCTTTCTCTACTGATGTTGCCTTTGCCAGTGCTGTGCAGAATTCCATCTCCCTGGCAGAATCCGACTCCCCTTTGCATGTGTGTCATGCAGGCATATGTATGCTACAAATTACATTCTCGATTTCAATTATTTACACATAAAAACAACCAAAATTGTGAGTGTAATATGTAGCATCCATATGTCTGCATGATTCTATATCGCTCAGCTCGTCTTATTTGGGGTGGGGGTGCTCAAATCTCACAACAATGGTTCACTTTTTACGGGGTTACATCACCATTGCAACTAATGGTGCAAGCTTCTTCAGGGCAGGTCAAGTTCTGGATTTTGGATCATAACAGCTCTTGGAGCAATCAGGTCAAAGACTTTGACCAATCAAGGACATCTTTTTGATGGAGGTGAACCCCTCTGGTCTTTTCTACATGCGGTCTATAGCATCAATCACGTTAAAAAAATCACCTTTTATCGGAGGAACCATAGATGTCAAGAATGTTTAATGTTTAGTGCTTAAGCGTCTAAACCTAGTCAACAGAGAAATTTGTTGACTGCTGTCATAAAATGAGTGAATCAGTGAAATAATAAAATAATACAAAAATACAGGTGACAAATAATCTGAAGCACAACTAGTGTTACAAAGTGTTATTCCTTACATTGTGTGTAATTACATATTCCTGCCTGAGGTGTCTCCAAATCCCCAAAATGTATATAGTGTAGCTTTAAGATGAGCATCTAAAAGTAGACTCAAACTAACACACTACCCCATTGTTATTGTTACTTCTCAGTAGAGTTGGGCAATTATGCCAATACGCTATCATTATCATGATATATTATGTCACAATATACTTTTTAACATGGATATTGTGAGCACTTAAAGAACAGCGAGCATTACATTGTTTGCTGTGTGTGGAATATTGAATACAAGTCACTATATTCAGTTTTTCAGTATTTTTTAAATGTAGCACTATTGATGACTGTTCCAACTTATCAAACCTCAGAAGATATTAATATCATTATGTTTACTGTGCACGAAACTCCAATCACTCCTAACTAATCTAAGGCTGCAATCTTAGAATGTCTCTCATTCTAAATATCCTTTTCCAACCATCCCTATCTCACATTTTAATAAACAAGAAAGTGGACTTAGTTACAAAAAAGACTATTAAGTAAGACATAGAAACCAGAATGCACAGAAAGAGATGGCTGGACTTACAAAGGCAGACACACAGGCAGAGACTAAACAGCAGGTGTCAGTAAAGGCACTGTGGATATGAGCTCCTACTGCGAACTACTTTCACACACACCGAGCACAAACGCGCTCACACACCTCAGTTTGCCAAGAGATGTGCTCGACAACAAAATGCTACATAGCGTGATGGCACTGAATAAAATCATTGCAGGAATTTAGAGCGTCGTATAGCGCTAGCAGCAAGAGTGATAAAGCAACAGCTGGTGTGTTTGTGTTGTTCAGTTGTAGACTTTTGAAAGAATAAATCATTAGTGGTCCTGTTTGTTTCTGAAGACCTGGAGTAGTGTGCAAAAGTCAGAGACCACCATTCATTGATTTCAAGTCAAAATTGCCACAAAGTACAATTTATTTTTTATTTCAGCATCATAGATAAAGCAGAAAAAATATAATAATATATAAAAAATACACAGAAGCCGTAGCAGCAAAATATAAAAAAATTGCATTGCTTTCCGATTTTTAAAGAAATCTGCAGGGATATTTTTCCACACCTTCCAAAGTTCAGTCTTAGAGGTTGGTTGCAGTGATGTTGAGGCCTGGGCTGTCCAGCAGACAGTCCATTGTTCTGAGAACATCTGTAGCTTCTTTGTTTATTTTGCCATTTTTTGTCTTTTTTTCTCAGTAACAGCTTCTTGACCCCTATACACCCTTTCAGACTCATAGTGTTGAGCTGTCTTCTCACAGTGGAAGGTTGGACAGAAACACCTGTGGATTTTTTCAGATCTGAAGCAGATAGATTTTCTCCTCTCTCTCAAAGATGAAATATGTAATGAGGAGAGTTGTGGTGGTCTACCAAGTTTTGCACAGATATAGACATAGTCCCATTTTGTTTACATCTTTTAACCATTTTCTTTTTTTTTCACTTTGTTATTGTATAATGTATATTCAGTTCTAAAGTTTGCCCCAGTTGTTTGTTTCAGTATGAAAAAGAAGTGATCCAGAAGAACATCTAGACTTGGCTAACAGACATTCAGGCTACAAATGGTCCTCATAGCTGACTAATGTGAATGTTTGGCTAGCGGAAGCCACTGAAATGGACAGGAGTGCACTTAGCTGGAACCAAACTCTGGCATCCAGGTAACTACATGAAGCCATAAGCTCTTCCTTTTCATCTTCTAGTTATTCTCCAGCACCTACATGCCATTACACCGCCAACCCTCAACTCTTCATCACCTTCTCATGAATTATACATCCTCCAGTGAACCCTGACGATATCAACACACAGTTCTCCTGTTTGTCTCCCATTATATTCCTCCCCCGGACCCATGTTATCCCACTACATGCCTTCACCTTTGGCAAAAGGCTGAGAAAATAACAAGCTAGTCATCGCATTTGGACTATTACTCATTCCGCCCGGGCCTGAGTGAGCCTTCTACCCCACCAGGACTCTCTGTGGGAGCTGTCAGCACATGGACTTTCCAAGTGTGTGAGCTCCACTGTATGCCCTTCTCTGAAATTGAAATTCAGGGCAGTATTTTCAACCCACCTAAGAGAGAAAAAAGTGAGAAAGCAAGAGAGCAGACATAAGAGAAAGGTAAACAAAAGAGCAAGCCAAGTGAATTATTCTGTGGGGAACATAGCATACATGGAGATGAGGGGTGCCTAACTGTTAATATGTTTATTTCATCAAGGTCTGAAGCAACAAAAGCATGCCTTCTGAAAGCTTTGGCTCTCAGGGAACAATTACGACTGAATTATGTTTAAAGCAACAGAAAGACCACTTAGCGAGCAGAAATGCGGTTGCCAGATTTGCAACCACAATGAGCTTATTGTGCCTACATTAAAGCAAAGTAAGCCTGTGACAATAACAAAATTGTGTTTTTAATGGTAATGTCCCATAGTCTTCAGAAAGGAATTTGATTTGTATGTGGCGAAAAAGTTTTCATCATTAAGTGAAAGAAATAAGAAGATAAACAAACAAACAAATAAATAAAGCGGTAGTTATGGGCTAAATTGTGAACACATTTAGTGTAAAAGCTTTTAGCATGATTTTGAAACCAGTGCATTGCAAACATTCAGATTTAGACAAATGGTCCAACATCATTTGCAAAGTGAACAGCTTCAGCTTTAAATTAATATCGTAATTTGTTTTCTGTGTAATTGAACAAACAGCCTTAGCCAGTCAGAGACTGCAATTGATTGATTTAATTTCCTGTCAAAACAGCCATGAAGTACAAGTACACACACACACACACACACACACACACACACACACACACACACACACACACACACACACACACACACAAAATTCTTCTAAGCCACTTATCCTTCTGGGTCATGGCGGGAAGCTGGAGCCCATCCCAGCAGAACATTATATGTATATGTGTGTGTATACACAGTGAGTCAAAAGTCACAGGACACCGTTTTATTTTATTTTATTTTTTATATCTGAATACCCTGCATCCTGCCTTCCGCCCAATGACCGCTGAGATAGTCTCCAGCACCCCCAATGGGTGAGGGGGCCTATCTTTCAGGTTATGTCATGGCCGCCATCTTGAAAGCCACCATATTGGTTTAAGAGCAAGTTTTTCCAATGGTAAGGTGGCCATGTAGCATATCAAAGAAGTCCAGAATTGTCTCAGAAATCAATTGCCACAATCAGATTTGCAATATCTCATGTGGTTCAAAAGTTATCAACACAGAAATTTGCGACAACAACTGGGAACGTTGCCTGTGATGCACAGCTATTTGACGTGTTCAGTGGTTCAATGGTGCTGAACACAGAGCTGAAGGCGCAGGATCCAGTCGTTATGAACCCGCATGAGAATCTCTGGAGAAATGCTGTCACAAGCCTCCACGATGCAGTGCTGAAGGTGGTGTTTGTTGCAGATTTTCTCAGCATACACAATTTGTTTGAGATGACCCCAGAGATAAAAGATAAAATAAAATAAAAAGGTGTGCTGTGACTTTTGACTCGCCCTGTACACACACACACACAAACACACACACACATTATGTATTTTATATATATATATATATATATATATATATATATATATATATATATATATATACACACTGGTATTATCCAACCTGTCATGATATCCCCATTAAAATTCTGCTTCTTAGTCAGATTATGTTTGCACATCTTATCAAGAACATTACTGTAATAGGCAGGTCAAATAAAGCTCTTTGGCACAGGTGTGGCTTGGATTTCTATTACAGGAAACTTATGGCCTAGAATCAGCGACTGCTAATATAAATTAAAGTGTGACAGGTATTAATTAGTAAGATTTAAGATCAGGCAGTGAAGTGAGATGAACCCTATCAGACACTAGCACTTTGAATTGTAATGGGTTTTTCTCTGGTAAAGGTAAAGGCTTTGTTACTAAAGGGCATAAAGGCCTCTTTTGAGTATGCTTAAGGGTGTTGAATGCAAGATTAAAAGGTTTTTTTTTTTTAATGAAACAAAAAGTGTGCATTTGGTTTCAGAATTAGGGGAATTGTTTGCTTTAAATGGCAATCACACCACAATCTAAAAGGCATTCAGGTAGGTTATATTTATATTGATTAGCTGTTTTCCCCCGGGCTTCAGAGCAAGACTGTCTTTAAACCTGAATTTTACTGGCTGGTCTATTAGTGAATCCAAGAAAATTAAACTTAATTTTCCAATTTATTCTAGTCATTAACTGCTACTGTTCCTTCTGTTTATATTTTGTATGTTTCCATTTAAATTTGAAAAAGAAACATGCGCCCAGCCCACTGCCTCCCGTTTATACTTTTTATGCATGCAAAATCCTCTTCAAAGCCTCAAGCCTACACGAAGGGCTCTGCTGTCATAAGAAAATAGAGTCATTGTGCCTAATTGAGGTGTCAATGATGTGTAACAGTGCTGAATGGAAAATGCAGCGTGTTTGAAACCAAACCTGTTAACCCTTCAGAGAGGGCCTTCCTCAGAGAGATCCATAGCTGAAAGCGACAGCTTTAGTTCTTTTAATAAAAATGTCATAGTGTGGCCTTTTGAGGAAACAGAGGCGAGGCGAATATGTCTGAAACACTGTTTTTTGTTTTGGGAGAGAAATGCTGGGATTATGTTACATGTTGAGGTTGACTCAGTAAGCTCTGTGGACTTCTGTGTTGGATCTCATCCATGTTCACACAACACTCAACCACCTATTGTGTGTGTGTTGTTGTTTGTGTACATGTGCATTTCGTGGAGCACATACTGTTTATCTTGTACTTGTACATTTTAGAGCTAAAATAGCCTGAATCTGGAGGAAAACCAGAGAAAAAATTAGGACTGACGAAATGTTATATACACACACACACACACACACACACTCTCTCATCACACGTTTATAAAGGTGCTTGCATATGTATCACGTAGGGGGAATACTCTTCATATGTGTTACTTTTCTGAATGTCTTGTTTAAAGGTTATGTGAAGAGGTTTTATGTAATTTTGAATCATTTATATTGAGCCGTTCATCATGAAATGTTCACACCATAAAGGGCAGCTGCTGTGATTAAATGATGCTGAAATCTAGAAATATTTTTTCAGTATTCATAAGCTTTTCTGAGAACATTAGGAAGTGAAAAATATACTTAAATAATATTTTACAGTAATTATTTTAGTGACCTGCCATAAAATTGTATTGCATCAAACACAAGGCATTCTGGGTATTCATTTTATCATAACTCTGAATGTTGTACAACATTATGGAATCATGTACAGATTTGTTCATTATTCCGGACCCATTTAAATGATCTTCTTGTTTTTACAGCTTTGTAGAAATCATTTCAAATTGTAACGCCAGGGAGCGATGAGGCGGACGTCAGAACAGTCCATGGTCAGAGAGCCAATACGGACAGCAGGAGGGACAGACATGACAAATATGAAAACACTTCAAACTATACATACCCTTCAAACACAAACCTTACATCAAACAAACATCTCAAACAAAGACCTGCAACCAGACAGAGAAAAACACAGGGCTTAAATACATGAGGGTAAATGAGGGACAGGTGGAGACTATCAGGGGTGGCGTCATGAAACAAGAGGGCAGGACTGAAAACTGGGAGGTAAACACAACATGAGCACATGGACAGGACTGGGAGGGACCAATCATGACACAAATCTATACATTTGTAGAGTCATAGCTTCCTAATAGTAGCATTTTATACACGCGTGGATTTTTATGTACTCAGTAATTTTAGACTCATTTGATATGTGCTGTTTTGTAATGTTTTAAACCTGGGTGTAATCTTCGACTCTAAGCTCTGATTTATCCCACATGTAAATGCAGTCACTAAAGGAGCTTTTTATCATCTGAGAAACATTGGCAAGGTTTTTGGTTAGTATGCTTCTAAACCATGGAACTCGGGTCTACGTTATATTAACAGTCAAACTCAGTGCATTCTTGTAAAAAACATTGAAACTGTATCTCTTTAATTTAGCGTTTCATTGGAATTCTACATGTCTTTTGGTATTTATGTTTTTAATTTGATCTGTCATTGCTTCTATAATTAAAGATATTATTATTAAATTATTATTACATTCGTTTTATATTTTAAAAATATTCCATATTTATATACATTGATATAGTATATATTGTTACATATAGGTACTTAAAAGTATCAAATAAATATAGGACATGTTATTGTGTGTGTGTGTGTGTGTGTGTGTGTATGTGTGTGTGTGTGTGTGTGTGTGTGTGTGTGTGTGTGTGCGTGTGTGTGTGTGTGTTAGTTTAAAGGACTGGCATGATGGATAAGATTTTGCACACAGTTTTTAGTCATTTCACTCAGTGTGGTGTTTGCAAGTGTTAGATTAAAGTGCCCCAAACCTGACATGTAGATGATGAAAGCCCCACAGATCCTGCCATTATAAAACCCTGGTACCACCAGCCAGCCAGCCTGCTTCTGCAAGTTGTCTTTGTGCCACTCCCTTTGACAATCTGTAATGGTGTCTGGAAACTGCTAACAGTAAGCCAGTGCTTCATAAAACATCATGTTGTTCAGGGAATGAAAGAAAGATAAAACAGGACAGGATCTGTGTCCCATGCCTTCATTCTTCAAAGAGCTGTTTAAAGAAATGGTGCAGTAATACTCAGAGGAAGCTGCGTTTAAACCTGTGCACTGTGGTTGGGATTGTATCATCTCTTCAGTACCCTGTGTTCATTCTGAATCTTTCCTTGCAGGTGCACTAATGAGGTCCCATGCTCATGTACTGCAACCTTCAAGTATGAGTTTTCAGTTGTTTGGACTGAATCCACATATAGTCCTACAAAATTCTGTCCAGGCTCAAGTTGAACCACAGTACCAAGTTTGGAATTTGAGATCCAAACTAGAGTGACAGTTCCAAACGAACCAGCGACATTCATGATGGTGGCTGCTAAGTAATCTTAGAGAGAGTATTTAGTTACTAAGTGAGAATGACCTTTCAACCTATTATCAGGTTTACAACAAAGAAATCTAAATGAATTGCCTAATTTTAAATGCTAAAAGCTTTGGGCTGGAGATTAGGGAACCAGCCTTGTGAGCAAATGTTTGCCAGTTTGATCCACCAAGCCAAGAGTACATGACTGAAGTTTCCTTGGGCAAAGCACCTAAATGCAGGCACCGACAATAGGGATACACACTGCTCCAGGCACATGTGCTCGTTGCCTCCTAGTGTGAGTGTTTCACTGCATGGATAAGTTAAATGCGGAGGTCCAGTTCCTCTGTGTGAACAGCACCCCAAATTTTGTTACTGAAGAAAAAAATCTAGAATAGTGGTGCATGCATGCATGCATGTTTACTATATGCACCCTTACACATGGCCAGAGATACATTTGTGCATTGGTATAAAATATATGTGATGGGGGACATGTTTCTCCCTCTTGAAATTATGCAAGATACTGACAAGACACAGATACTGCGTGTAAGTGCCAGTATCTGACACCAGGACCTACAGCCATGAAATTAATCACATTTGCACTAAATGGTTTTATTTATAGTCCTTACCTTTTCCTCAGCACTTTCATGATTTTCATGAGTATTTTCTAAAATATATCACAAAAATACCATGCAAATCAGACAAAGAACGGAATGTATTTCAGTGCAAACAGTGGAGCAAAATCAGCATTGCAAGGACAAGAAACTACATACAGATGTACCATGTACCTGAAAATACATTGCAATTATTCCTGTTAACAAAATTGTTCATGTTTGTTTTTGACTTAGATTTTATTATAAGCTATATAAGCTATTTGGTATATGATATTATGGTTTATGGTCCCCTTTGAATTTGTCGAATGAGCATGTTTGCTACATGCCATAGGTAGTGCATTTATGGTGTCTCTTTTAAGAGTTGTTTATTGTTTGTTTGTTTGTTTGTTTGTTTTTTTTGGTGGGTATTTTATTCTCCCATGATAGTAAAAAGTATCTGGATTTGGAATTTTGCCTTGAAAAGTGTAACTTGGGCTGAATACAGATACATAATTTCTGTATTCTGGTCCATGTTCCTAATACTTGTATTCCATTGCATCCCAACCCTCTTTCTGCTTGAATTTCTGTATATAGGCTCTAGCATCCCAACATTGTACCCCCCACAAGTCAGACCTGCATTCGTGCCTGGGTATTTTGTGCTTGTTCTGATTTGACTATGACTGCTCAGAGCAAAGACTTCACATTTAAGATGTACAACCAGCCATTAAGTGTTTTTACCTGTTCTTTTTTCTGTCAGTCACTGATAAAACTAATATAATGCTAAGTAGCTAGTAGGTAGTTAATATGGCAGTAATGTAGAAATAAAGTGAACACATCAAAACCCTTTATCTGAAATTGTAAAAGAACAAAACCAACAGCCAACGGTGGCGTGGTGGGTAATGCTGTCGCCTCACAGCGAGGATGGCCTGGGTTCGATTCCCCGGCCGGGTGACCAGGGTCCTCTCTGTGTGGAGTTTGCATGTTCTCCCCGTGTCTGCGTGGGTTTCCTCTGGGTTCTCCGGTTTCCTCCCACAGTCCAAAGACATGCAGTCAGGCCAATTGGACATGCTACATTACCCCTAGGTGTGAGTGACTGTCTGTGTCTGTCTGTCTGCCCTGCGATGGACTGGCGACCGGTCCAGGGTGTATCCTGCCTTCCGCCTGAAGACTGCTGGGATAGGCTCCAGCACCACCCCCCCCGCGACCCTGACAGAGAAGCGGCTTAGAAAATGGATGGATAGATTCCTTATAATGCTTATATAATCATTGATCTGTTTATTCAACGAGAGTTCAACTTTCAAAATTGAAATAGTGAATGCACTTCAAATAACAAAATGTTATTTTCAGAGCAGTATATTGGCCTATAGTACACTGTGTTAAGTTTACAGTGACTGTTTTACAAAAGACTTTTCCAGATAGAGATCATTTAGTTATAGAGTGTAAAGCACAGGCCTTACAGGGATGTTAGATTTCTCTCTGTAACTCTATGTAATTTTTTTCTTAGGTTACCTCTAATATGTCCAATAGTGATGGGGGTTTGTCAGTGTGGGGCTATTTACTTGCTCCGTGCTAGTGGGTGGCTAAATGAAATTCATCAGTCTTATCTTCCCTACATGCCCCTCAAAGACGAACACAACTGTCAAGGTTGGGCTGTTGACAGCTGCTGGCATGAGCCTGAATTAGATACAGTTTAAAAAGGCAAATTATTGACGGAACAGCTAAAACAATGATATAGTACGATACATAGAGCACTGTCTTTGGTCAGAAGCAAGAAGACCGTGTGACCCCAGCTAAACAAAAATATAAAACAAGTCACCTAATCCCAGGCTAAACTCAACATTTCTGTGTTACTTCTATTCAGGGATTTTAGACTGAAGGTGTGTGGAAAAGATAGAGCACATAAATTTGGGACAATAAAATTGAAGGTTTTTTTTTTTTTTTTTTTTTTTTTTTAAACCTGTCATGTCTGGCCATTTTTGCAATCGGAATGGTAATCCGAATGTACTGATGTACCAAACATATTTGTTTTCACAAGAAAAAGCTCTATAGGTTACTAAAGCCTATTCTTGTTAAAGTTTTTATTTTATTTGTTTGGCCAGGCCTGACAGGCAATAAAAAAGAGGACAGGAAAGAAAGAGAAGAAGGGAGGAGAGAGAGAAAAAAAAATAAAATAAAATAAAATAAAAAAAAAAAATAATAATAATAAATCATAATAATGATAATTAAGTAAGTAAATAAATAAATAGAAAAAAAATAATAATAATAAAAAAAAGAGAGAAAAAACAAATAAAATAAGTAAATAAACAGACAACTAAATAAAAATAAATAGATAAATAAGTAAGTTAAAAAAAAAAAAAAAAAAAAAAAAAGGGAGGGGAAAAAAACAATTATACAGATATACATACATATACATATTCACATATACATATACATATATACACCCAGACATAATTCTACTATTTGCTGCTACATACATACACATGTTTACATACCTATACATATGCCTCTTTACATATACACCCACCCACCACACACAATTCTACTGTTTGCAGCAATGTGTATATGTGTGTATATGCGTTCACGTGTCATGTGTCATGGAATGTGCTCAGCAATGAGGGCAAGAAGCCGCAACCATGCCCCCGTGGTCCAGAGACAGATAGGGAAGGACCCGGGGGACCCGGACCATCCACAGCCCATTAGGAACTCAGGAGACCTGAGGCCACATGCTCCGACGGCCACCGCGTGCACGCCCCAGAGGACGAAGAATGGAGGCCCCAGACAGAGCGCCCACAGACAAAGGGCAAGTGACCGGAGAGCCAGAGGCAATGAGCAGCCCACCCCCCCGGCAGGCCAACATCCCCAGCATGAGCTGAGCATGCGGCCCCCGAGGGCCCAGGCGCCCGAGACCGGCCGACCCCCGGCAGGACCCCCCCCCCCCATGCCAGAAAGGCCCAAACCACCCTCAGGACACAACCGCCAAGGGAGCAGGGCAGGGACCACGCCACGATGTCCAGTCATGCACCCAGGGACCCACAGGGCACCCATACCCCGGGGGGGGGGGCGGAGTCGGCAAGCAGCGGGGAGCGGTGGGGAGGGGTAACTCCTGCCCACCACCATGTACCACAGATGTCCAGGCTCAGCAAGTCATAGACCCAGGCCCAGCTGTCCACACACACATGTTAACTTCAATAAAATTGAAGTTGGATGCTATCTGTGTAGGGTTGTTTTCAGTCTCCTGTTATCACTGTCATGGTTTCAAATATGTAGTATAGCAAAAATCATACTATTAACTATTGGTGTAGGAGCTAGCTTTCTATTGGGCCAATAAAATCAAGATTTGGTGTTAATGCTAGCTAAAGTTAGCTAGTTAGGACACTTTCATAATTTAGCTGGTAATACAAAGCTAGAAAACTGTTACAGTTGTATGTCTTCTCAGAACTCGTTATATTGCTCCTAGCATAGTCACCCATGACTTGGAAGAAGCATGTGCCAACCTTCACCCTTTAGCTGTGGTAGTGTTGTGTGATAGAAGACAGCTACTCAGTTTAGCAACTTGCCCCACAAACTGTAGCAAACTTATACGCATACATGTGAACTTTATTTACCTAATAAATGGTGAGATAAGACTCCTTTGAGTAACTGTACCCCATAAATGAGGCCTAGAGAGATTTCCATAGACCTACTGGTGACAAGGCTCCTTGGTGAAGGGTGCAGCTGAAGCTCAAGCCTTAAAACCAACATTGACCTCTGAAGTACATAAATAATGCCACTAGAAGCCCTGGGGTGAGGGGGGGTGTTTGAGCTTGACCTTGAAAAATAAGTCACCATGTATTTCCACATTTATATTCAGGGTTGGTGTTTGCTGTTTCGTTGTTATCAGTCATCACCATGCTGTTACATTTTTGAAAGTCAAAAATCACTTTCACTTCCCCCTGTTTGCGGTCAGCGTGAATAATCATAAGGACATTTGGCATAGCCATTTGCTGTTCTAAATGGCTTGTGTTTACATGCATGAAATTCAAGCATCAAGCCTTTTCAAAATGCAGAGGACACATATTTTCTATTATCCACAACTAATGCATATTGCCACCTTCAGCGGCGGCTGTGTGAGCGAGTGCTATGTCAGCAAAGTCGTCGGTTAAAGCTTCGACCCAATCTAACTTATGTGTTTCTTCAGGACTGGCGAGGCTTCGTCATCTCCACACTTCTGTTGAAATTATGTGGAAAATCTCTACATTTATTGACTATTTTCTGCCTGAGAGGATGTTGCTGAAACTAAGTTTTCAAAGTCAAAGAGAAGTTCGTTCTTAAGGCCTTTACACACAGAGAGTGATTTATTTGTGCAGTTTATTCAAATGTCAGTAAATTAATTGTTTAATTTAGTGTAATTAAGTGTTTAACTGATGTTTCTTATACATCATGCAGATTTTTTTCAGAAGACAAAAATGTTATTTGCCCTCTGTTTGATTTTTCACAACTTTTACAGGCAATGATAACTCCCTGACCAATGACTGTCATCTCTGACTTTAGCATGGCAATATCCAGCCAGCAGTTGCCCAGCTAGCAGAGAACATTCCCATAACCTTTGGTCAATGGTTATTACAACTTCTTGGTTACCAAGAAGTTGTAATAATGTTTAAAGAAAACCTTCTAATGCAAACATCTAATAAGAATATTGTAAGAATGTTTAGCATTTCAAATAATGTTCCTGTTAACTAAAGCATAACACATTTTAACTGCAACATTCAGAGGATATTTTGAGGATGTTTTTAGGGGCAGTCATGGGCCCGTGGTTAGGGAACCAGCACTGTGACTTTAAGGTCACCAGTTCAATCCCCAGAGCTTACAGCACATGACTGAAATATCCTTGAGCAAGACACCTAACCCCCAACTGCTCCCCAGGCGCTGCTGATAGGGCTGCCTACCGCTCCGGGCAAGTGTGCTCACTGCCCCCTAGTGTGTATGGTCACTAGTGTGTATGAGGTGTTTCACTTCACAGGTGGGTTAAATGTGGAGGTGAATTTTCCCCCCGTTGTGGTACTAATAAGAGTCACTTAACTGAAAAAAAAATGGAAAGAACTGTGATGTTCTGTGCTGGGGCAGACTTGTGAGACCAGTTATGTTTTCTTTTTTCTTCCATATTGCCATATCAGGGCCAGGAAATAGAGAAGGGAAACTATGCAGGACAGTGGCTCAGCTACAGCTAACAGGCTAATATCTACACACACCACAGAACAAGTTCAGTTTTTGCTTTCTGTCACTTCATCACCAGCTGCTCTAATTCACTTTGTCAAATTTGCTTCATTAATATCTAAACTTGCATCAGCATAGGCTCGGATTGCCTCTGTTCTGTGACATGCAGAACTGTTAGCATGCTATGCTAATGCTGCTCATGTCAAAACCTCTAGTTTCAAGTGTTTACAGTGAAAGGGGAAAAAATACGGACTAGTCTCTGGCTCTGCACTCTTAAAAATAATGCTTGCTAAATGGTTTTTTTGGCTTGATTGTGCATTTCAAGGACAAAACTTTTAATTGGCATAGTGCTCAACATATTTGCACAAATAACCATCCAAGGTCTTTTAGGGAACCAATGATGGTTTTCCAAAGAGCCCTTTTTGCCACATTTATTTTTAAGAATGTAAATCATTAATAGGAGAAAATGTGAAATGGCTCACGCCCTGGCTCATGGATACTACTCGTAGCCCAACATTGTTAAAAGCTTTTCACCTCCTGATTGTAACTCAAAGGATAATTGACCTCGGGGGCCCTTAATGAACATCACACCTCACTGAAATTACAGCGTCCTGTCAACAGAGCAGTCTAGTGGAACAGAGCAACCCTCAGACACCCGTGGTGAAGGTCATGTTCCATGAACCAAACAAGCCATACCCGGCTTGGTAAGCATTTTGAGCGAATTAATACCATTAACGCTGCAACATGTCACAAGAAAACTGTTACGTTTCCAAAACCATGTTGCCATTTGTGGAAGCTAGCTTGTTTTTGATGTACCTTTCCCATTGGCGGGCTAAAGTTGCTATGTGCTAACCTTTTCACCTGCATCTCAGCCAATATCCTCATGCCGGCGTGGACTGTGATCATGTATTGATTGAGCGCCCTGTGCAGCAGACAAGGATGCCCTTTGTGCTCTAATTAGCAAAGCCTTGAAAAATGAGTGCTGCAGCAGAGCAGATAAGTGCATTTGTCAGAGTCTGGTGCTTTGCGCTGAGTTAGCCTCATAACTGCCATGCAGGCTTCTTTCTGTTGGAATAAGGTCAAGATCTTTGAGGTAATGTAGAAAGGAAATGAGGTAAAGATGTGCGAAAGGCTAAAGATGAGCCTAAGTTGGATCCGTTCATCCATAAACAAGCTTAGTCTTTGCTATTAAATTACAATATGTGTTTGTTACATAGCAATGTGCACTGACTGACCACTTCATTAAGTACACCTCTTTGTATCTACACTTATTGTCCATTTTACCAGGTCGATTTATGATACATATTCACTTTATAGTTCTATAATTCTATAATTCCAAACTGTAGTCCAACTGTTTCTGTGCATAATTTTTTAGCTCCCTTTAACCTTATTCTTCAGAGGTCTGGACCACCACAGCAGGTATTATTTGGATGGTGGATCATTCTCAGCACTGCAGTGACACTGACATGGTGATGGTGTGTTAGTGTCTGTTGTGCCTGGTAAATGTAAAATCAGAGACAGCAGCTTATCTGTTGTTGCATAGTTTGTGTTGGTCATCCTCTGGTCCTCCTTCAGTGGAAACAGGATGCTGCCCACAGGATGCTGTCATATTTTTGGTTGGTGGATTATTCTCAGTGCAGCAGTGACATTGAGGTGTTTAAAAACTCCAGCATGCTGAGAATGATCTACCACCCAAGAAAAACTGATCGACTACAGTCTGTAACTATGGAACTATAAATGCACCTATAGGGTAAAAGGCCTTGATATAATAGACAAAGAGTGTAGATGATTGGGGTTGAAATGGCCAATCGGTGTGCACAACATATTGTTTTTAAATTACAAGACAAGTGTTTTTTTTTTTTCACAAATATCTTTATTGATTTTTTTTATATATAAACAAACAACAACAAATCCTCCCTCCACCCTAAAACCCAATAATCACTCTATTGATACATATTTATGTTCATATGTTACAGTTTTTTACAAGTTGTAAGAAGGGTAACCACATGTCTTTAAAGTCATTGAGCTTTCCTTTTGATATATAAGACAGTTTCTCTATTGCCAAGTCGCTGGACATTTGTTTAATCCATTGGTTTATCTTGGGTCTCTCAGTTTCCTTCAAGTTCAGTGCGATCACGTGTTTAGCCTGTAACAGGCAAAAAGTGACAAGTTTCCTCCGTTTTGTAATCCCTCCCAAGTCATTAGGAAAAATATGCAGCAAACAAAGTTTACCATCCATTGGTACATCACATTCAATCAGATGAGAAATATATGTAAAACCTCTTTCCAGTAAATCTGAATTTCTCTACATTTCCACAAACAATGAAGTAGAGTGCCTTTATCTGCACCACACTTTACACAATCATCAGGAATGTTTGAATTGAAATGGTGAAGCTTTACAGGGGTAATATAGGTTCTAAATAACCATTTGTATTGCAACAATCTGAACCTGGTGTTAATAGTCTGTGTTTGTGCCAACAAGCATGTGCTGTTCCACTCTTTGACAGAGATTTCTGTTTGCAGATCATTCCTCCATGATTCTAGATATGAAAAACTATTTTCTTTTGAAGCTAGAAGTAAAGTGTTATAAAATTTAGAAAGCAAGCCTCTCCTCCGATGACCATTAATGGCTATGTTCTCTATAGTGGAAAGTGAGCGTTCAGCTGTGGATTTTAATAGGGTGGTGATGAAACTTCTAATTTGTAAGTACTTAAAAAAGTGTTTTTTGGGTAAGCCATATTTATTAACCAATTGTTCAAAAGACATCAACACTCCTTCATTATACAAGTCCCCATTTTTCTTCAAGCCTTTATTAAACCAAATCATAAACCCCAGGGCTGCTCTTCCAGGTTAAAATCTATTATTTCCCCAAATAGGTGAGAGATATGAGATTGTAGGTGCTTCACTCAGTGCTATATGTGATTGATGCCAAACTGATAAAGTATTTTTGAGAAAAGGGTTTTTTGTGTCTTTTAATAGTTGTTTAGTTTCATCTGAATAGAGATAAGATGTTATGGGTAGCTTTGTTTTGTTTTCAATGTGTATCCAAGCAGGTGTATCAGTAGTGGGAAAGTAACATGTAGCAGCCCAAAGTTGAGCTGCCCAGTAGTACAGCTTGAGATTAGGCAATCTAAGCCCTCCTCTGTCATAGGGCAGATAGAGAAGAGAGAGACGCAACCTGGGGTGCTTATTATTCCATATAAATTTGGTAAAAATTTTGTTTAGGAAAGAAAAGAAGGAAGCTGGCATGTTTAATGGGATGGACTGGAAAAGATATAAGAACTTTGGAAGAATGGACATTTTAATAGTATTAATGCGACCTATCATTGAAATTGGCATCCCTCCCCATCTTTCTAAGGATTCCACCACCTTGTCCACTAAAGGATCATAATTAATGGAAACTATCTTCTTTACATCTGAATTTATTTTTATTCCTAAATAAGTAAAGCCTTCATAGGTACATGTAAATTTTGTCTGTATTACAGGGTCATTTTTATTCAGTAATAACATTGAGCTTTTCTTTTGGTTAACTTTGTACCCTGAAAATTTACCAAATGTCTTCAGAATTTGATCCACTTCGTGGACAGACTTCTCTAAATTAGTTAAAAACAAGACAACATCATCTGCAAATAAAGACAGGCAGTGTTCTATCCCTCCAGCATGTATACCTGTAATTTCAGGGGATTTACGTATTGCCATTGCAAGTGGCTCAATCGCAAACAGGAAGAGAATTATGGATAATGGGCACCCCTGCCTAGTTGATCTACAGAGATTTATAGGTTTTGATAACTAGCTGTTTGTTACAACTCTGGCTATGGGTTCTGTATATAGTAATTGAATCCATTTCAAATATTTTTCACCCAGGCCAAATCTTTTAAGGGTTCAAAACAAGTAAAAAATGCGTTTCTTGGTCAAATTTAAGGATTTTTTAAAGAGATTTAGCAGCGTGCCTCACGTAGTGCAGCTTCTCACTAAGTCAACATAACCGGAAGCCAGACAAGTGTTAAAGTGTCCTTCACTAGTTGAAGGAAATGAAAGGATAGTCATTTATGCCAAACTAAAGCATTTTAAGCTGAAATCACAGCTTTATGTTGAGCCAAAATAAGGAGCTTTGAAGCACATGCCAAGGCATTAGGGCCCTTTTAAGATGAAGCTCATATTGATGCTTGTGTTGATTTCTTGAAATTCTGTAATTGATCATGACATAAAGCTTTATGTAGAGAATGCTTTGAGAATGGGTTTGGTTTTGGCAGCCTTTAACATCAACTGACCATGTAAACCTATTCACATTTAAAGCCCCATTCCAATTAAAGTGGGGGGGTATATGAAAATAGTATAGGAAAATACAATTATAGCTGAGGTTATTCTAATATTGTGATATTCTGTGAGCAGATCTGATAATGTATACTCAAATCAATTTTTTCTTGTTGCAAGAATATAAATATTGTATGAAATCATTACAGTGACAATGTAATAATTTTACATGTCTGTCTTATATTTTTCATGTCTATAAATGTTTTCTGCAACTTTTACATTTATGTATCTATTTTTATTCACATAAAAATAGAGAACAATGATTTGCAGATTCTTTGTAACCAATGTTCATATGAAAACAGTACAAAGACAAGATATTTAATGTTTCAAAAATAAACCTTTTTTTGGCATAAGTACACTTATTGTTAATTTAATGTATGTTCCAAAAAGTTTGGGCAGGGGCATGTTTACCACTGTGTTACATCACCTTTTCTTTTAACCACATTCAGTGATCGTGAACTGAGGACACCAATGGTTCTACTAGTGAAAACGTGAAAGAGTTTTTCCCATTCTTGCTTGACATAACACTTCAGCTGCTCAACAATCCGGGGTCTCTGTTGTTGTGTTATCCACTTCATTATGTGCCACACATTTTCAAAGAAGTTCAGGCTGAGCTCTTCAGTCATTTAAAGCTCACACAGTACTGCAGTATTCTTCCTTACCACAAGTATCTGAGAGAGGTGCCATTGTCTTCAATGACTGTGAGCCATTTGTTGCTATAATGCCTTGGCTCTCACACTCTGTAACTCCTTATGCATATATTTATGACTGCTCGTACATCTCACCTTCTAAAAACAAAAACTCTTCTCTTTACACAGTGCTACACTATATTTCCAAAAGTATTCACCCACCCATCCAAATCATTGAATTCAGGTGTTCCAATCACTTCCATCGCCACAGGTATATTAAACTAAGCCCCTAGGCCTGCAGACTGCTTCTACACACATTAGTGAAAGAGTGGGTCGCTCTCAGGAGCTCAGTGAATTCCAGCATGGTACCATGACAGGATGCCACCTGTGGAATGAGTCCAGTCATGAAATTTCCTCACTACTAAATATTCCACAGTCAACTGTGGTGTTATAACAAAGTGGAAGTGATTGGGAACGACAGCAACTCAGGCACAAAGTGGTCGGCCATGTTAAATGACAGAGTGGGGTCAGCGGATGCTGCAGACCTCTAATTAATTAAAATGTCATTTTTAAGTATGTTCCCTGTAGAGGATGTGTTAACTTATTCTCACTTAGAAAATCAACAAAACTTGTTATTTACCTGGAGGTTTTATTTTGCATATCACTGTATGCACCTGCAAAAAATACATTTACTGTACAAAAGTCAAAACAGTCATTAAGTACAAGATGTATATGTTAATACTAAACTTCCATTTTTTTGAGAGAAAGAAATCTACAGGGATATTTTTTTTTCATGCTTCTTTGAAACACCAACAAAGCTCCATATTAAAAGTTGGTTAGGTTTCCCGCTTCCCATGATCCACATAAACTCAGTTACAAATGAAATAAAACCTTATTCCACGTTTCAGACATCCCAACTCAGTGTTCTCATGCAAATGTTCTTCTTCTTTGTCTGTTTCCTTTTCTCAGTAACAGCTTCTTGACACTTACACACCCTTTCAGACTCACAGTGTTGAGTTGTCTTCTCACCGTGGAAGGATGGACAGAAACACCCATGGAGTTTTTTCAGATCTGAAGCAAAAGTGGAGCTTGTCTTTCTTTTCTCTCTCAAAGATAAACACTGTAAGTACTGCTTATCTGAGGGTTTTGGTGGTTTACCAGGTCCTGCACAGTTGTTAGGAGTCCCATTTTCTCCATAACTGTGAATGTATACTGTATAGCATCTTACATGTTTTGTTGGTTTTCTCAGTGAATAATAATAATGTACATTTCTGCACATTTAATTACCAATTACTGTTTTTTTTTGGTTAACTTTTAACATATTGGGGGAAAATGATTTTATATTTTATGTTTCTTTTTTTTTCAATATATTAAACTAAATAAATAAAGGCCACTTTAGCACCTGCGCTCTCTTTTACTACGAAGCCATGCTGTTGTAGCACATGTAGAATATGGCTTGGCATAGTCTTGCTGAAACAACAGGGATGTCCGTGAAAAAGACGCCAGCATATGTTGCCCCAAAATGCGTATGTACCCCTCAGCTTTAAAGGCACCTTCACAGATGTGCAAGTAACACATGCCATTGGTACTAACACTCCCCCATAAACTGTGACAACCACTTTTTAACTTTAGAACAAAGCTTGAGATGTTGCAAAACATAAATCTTCCCCCTTGTCTAGAAATGAAATGGCCACACGCTTGTTGTACTCAGCCAAAATGGTGTCAGACCCCTCATGCACAGAACAATACACACCCTGTTGTGTGTCAACTGTCAACGGTTACATTTAGGAGGTACATGTAAAAGGTCTGAGAACAAGGTCTAAATGGAAAGTGCTGGAGATGACTTTGAGCACAAACGTCCGCACAGCATCATCAATCACCGTCCATATCTGAAAGAGGAAGCTTTCACGATATATACAATGCAGCCACTGTGCTGCAGGCCAGAGAAGTCTAATCTTGTAATGGCAGGAGCTGAATCGGAGCCAAGCTCCATGTAGCATTGTGAAGATATCATGGCGTCAACTTTTGAGGTGCTAACCATTAAACTTCATCCCAGTCAGGGTGGAGGTGGAGGGGGGTATGATGGACAGAACTGCCAGATAACAGATGCGCAATCATTTATTCAACTCAGCGAGGTGGATATGAGAGGAGCCGTATGCATCTTGCCTCTCCTTCCTCCAGCTTTCAGCTAATCTGGCCATGACTCATTGGACGCCAAAGGAGGCTGTTATCACAGCCGCTATCAAACCTATACAGTTTCTCGTTTGCATACTTTGATTCATAGTCACAGATGAAAAAATATGTTGTTTTGACATTTTGACATATTACTTCCAGGGATGAATCGTAGTCTTTGCGAGGCTTGTGGGCACAAGCGTATCTTTGGAGGCCCTGCACCCACTGCAAAAATAATTCATTTGTAAAAATACAAACAAATACATAAATATTAAAAATGGCAACAGTGACAGCCTCTAACTGTACACCAGCAAGTGGGATGTGCAGTGTATGTGTTTCTAAAAAATTGGCCCATGATTGAGGATTTCCTGTGGAGAAAAAAACGATTTCAACACCACAGGAATGCGGCAGGCTGCCTAGTAGAATAGCTTACTTTTAGTATATTTGTCACATTGTTCACATCTGATGTTTTGGATACTTGCCAGTATGTGCTTAAAAATAAACCTTTCTAAAATATTCTTGAACTGTAACTATAGTTCTAGCATAACATTTGTATGCATTTGTATAAAGAGGTTCTTACAGACTCTTCACGGGTTCTTTTACTATCCACTGGCCTGCATTTCACTGTAATGGCCTTCTGACTTAATGAGGTGAAATCTGACAGAAAATGTGCTAATTGCAGTGATCTTTGACACAAATTATTTAATTTTAAATGGTTATATATGTTTGTTTTTTAAAACAAAATGCTCCAGTTATTCGTTCATAACAAAAAAAAGTTTTACACATTTATACATCGCTTTTTTACCACGAGTACTTGTTTATGCTGAGCAATGTTACTGTAGCTGCTTTATTGACTATGTAGCCAAGTTCATGCTCCTAGTGAAATAATGGTATGCAAAAATAAATCTTGTTTACTACTGAGGACATGGCACAGTATTTTTGTTGGATACCTGTGAATTTATATGCATTTCCAGAGCATATATAAATCAGCTGAACCAGTTAAGTTAGCTAATCTGTTATCTCTGTTTTCCTCTTTCGATTTAGTCTCAGTTTTCCTTGTGATTTCCGATTAACTATGACACTGTTTTCTCACTGTTGACTCTGTAATCTGTAACTGTATTACACTCATGAAGCATCCTGAAGGTGTTCACACCTGGCATTTCATCAAGTGAAATCAGAATGTGAACAGGCCCTGTGCTGAGCTGTTAGCACACACATTATCTAAGCTGTATATCCTTCTGGGTCATGGACTGCTTGAGCCTATTCCACCGGTCAGTGAGCAGAAGGCAGGAAACACCCTGGACAGGTTGCCATGCCGTCACAGACTGAGAAAACATACAGGCCGAGAAACAATTTATGCATTTAAACACAATAAAAACAGTTATTTGTTGGCTTGCTCATTCAGTTATGAAGAAAGAAAATTCACCTCTGTTTTTTTGTAAATCATATGCAATTCCATTTTCTATATATAATGTGTATGTGTGTGTATATATTTCAACATATTTGAGGCAACAAATACATAAAAATGTATGGGTCACCTATGAGGGTGACTCATAATTGTTCAACCTTAATGGACCCTGGAGATGAATCAAGTGTTGCTTTACCAGCGTTTAAATCCAATACTTTAAGTTAGTGACTTGCATCCTGCATTTAAATCCCTATGTATTACATTTAGACAGACGACTTGGCAGTGCCAGGACTGTCACTACAGAATGATTTGTGAAGCGACAGCCCAGGCCTGATTGTAATTTTAATGCTCTGCTCAGCGAGTCGTGAGGAATGGTGATTTAAAACGGGTGATTTTTGAGAAGCTCTCCAGACTTTTAAGTTCACTGGTTGAATATTCACATATTCAAAGAAGCACTGTTTTTGAACAAGTTGAGAGTTTGAGGTTGATGGAGGGAATAAATAGCCGATTCTCAGTTTCACTGCTCACTCGCTCTGTTCTGAAGCTGATGAGGATGTTAAGTGAGGCATGAGCTTTGGGAAAGGCTGAGCTCTTCAGTCATTTAAAGCTCACACAGTACTGCAGTATTCTATTATTCCTTACCACAAGTATCTGAGAGAGGTGCCATTGTCTTCAATGACTGTGAGCCATTTGTTGCTATAATGCCTTGGCTCTCACACTCTGTAACTCCTTATGCATATATTTATGACTGCTCGTACATCTCACCTTCTAAAAACAAAAACTCTTCTCTTTACACAGTGCTACACTATATTTCCAAAAGTATTCACCTACCCATCCAAATCATTGAATTCAGGTGTTCCAATCACTTCCATCGCCACAGGTATATTAAACTAAGCCCCTAGGCCTGCAGACTGCTTCTACACACATTAGTGAAAGAGTGGGTCGCTCTCAGGAGCTCAGTGAATTCCAGCATGGTACCATGACAGGATGCCACCTGTGGAATGAGTCCAGTCATGAAATTTCCTCACTACTAAATATTCCACAGTCAACTGTGGTGTTATAACAAAGTGGAAGTGATTGGGAACGACAGCAACTTAGCCACAAAGTGGTCGGCCATGTTAAATGACAGAGTGGGGTCAGCGGATGCTGCAGACCTCTAATTAATTAAAATGTCATTTTTAAGTATGTTCCCTGTAGAGGATGTGTTAACTTATTCTCACTTAGAAAATCAACAAAACTTGTTATTTATCTGGAGGTTTTATTTTGCATATCACTGTATGCACCTGCAAAAAATACATTTACTGTACAAAAGTCAAAACAGTCATTAAGTACAAGATGTATATGTTAATACTAAACTTCCATTTTTTTGAGAGAAAGAAATCTACAGGGATATTTTTTTTCATGCTTCTTTGAAACACCAACAAAGCTCCATATTAAAAGTTGGTTAGGTTTCCCGCTTCCCATGATCCACATAAACTCAGTTACAAATGAAATAAAACCTTATTCCACGTTTCAGACATCCCAACTCAGTGTTCTCATGCAAATGTTCTTCTTCTTTGTCTGTTTCCTTTTCTCAGTAACAGCTTCTTGACACTTACACACCCTTTCAGACTCACAGTGTTGAGTTGTCTTCTCACCGTGGAAGGATGGACAGAAACACCCATGGAGTTTTTTCAGATCTGAAGCAAAAGTGGAGCTTGTCTTTCTTTTCTCTCTCAAAGATAAACGCTTCTTCTTATTATTATTATTATTTTTTTGTTCATTTGGTTTTCATTGTTTGTCTTTTTCCCCCTCGTTTCCTTGCTATTGTTAATATTGTGCTTCATTGGTAGGTTGGGTTCCGTACTGTTTCCTTTTCCTTTTGTGATTATACCTGTGCTTCATTGTTGGGCTCTGATTTGATTTGCTTTGTAATATAATCAAGAGCTTTGGGAAAATAGGTAATCTTTTTTGTAGTCAGTACATGATAAGTGAAGGCATTAGGGTCCAAAGGCCAGCACAGTACAGTAGAATTGTAGAGGTTTCAGATTGTAACGTCTAATGGCTGCTGTTTCCATGTACGTGTGGGAGTCGTGGCCATGTAGAGCAGCTGTGCAAGGAGGTTCTTGGGCAAGAGAGACATTCTTTGTACATTTGTTGTTGTTGTTCTTGTTAGTGTGATGATATGCTTATGTGTTTGTTGCATTCTGTGCTGGACTTTGGGGTTGCTGGTGCAGTGTTGGTGCCTACCATCCCATGGCTAGAGGTGGCCTGTCTGCTAGCTTGGCCAGTTCAACACTTCAATATTTCCCACATTTTCTTCTTTGCTGATGCTACAGTATTAACTGTAGAAGAATAAAGAAACTGGCAAAGAACACAGTGGCTTGATGCTGAGGTCTCACGATATGCTAGACTTGATGCCTCCACCACACTGCTATTCAGTTAAACACACCACATGTGCTAACATGGTAGAGATGCATTCTTAAGCTATTTGCTGCTAGAACATTGTATCCTATAACTGAATTAAACAATAAGTGATAAACTGTTATCAGTTATTATGGGAAAAAAACCCTTACATGTGAAGCTTTAAAATGCATATTGCTGGCAGCTGCTGAGCTGCTATTTGACGAATGGACTTAGTGCTTTAGTAATTGCATTGAGACAAGCAAAATAGGGTTCCGCAAATAAACTGGGTCTAAATTGAAATTGAATGGCATTCCCTAGAGTTTCAAGAGTTCAAAAATAAGTGAGGCTACTTTTCAAGCTCAGTGAACTAGACAGGGATTTTATTTTAGGATTTATTTGGTTGGCTTTGACATAAAGCAAAACTCTGCTTGTATTTAAAACGGCCCACATCACAGAAAAATATATATATATTTTCAGCTTTTTAAATGATTTTTTTGGCAGTATATTAGCATTGTTCAATTTTTTTAAATCTACCACTGACCCACGAGTTTATTTCATCTGTATAAGCCCACTTGGCACTTTTTAGGTGCACTACTGTATACAGCACAATCATTGTCTATTTTGTCAGCTCCATTTACCATGTAGGTGCACTTTGTAGTTCTACAATTACATTTTTTCTCTGCATAGCCCATCCATCAGTGGTCAGGACCACCACTGAACAGAGGTGTATTTGCAAGGTGGATCATTCTCAACACTGGGTGACTCTGACATGGTAGTGGGCTGTTAGTGAATGCTGGGTTGGTAGAAGTGGATCAGACACAGCAGACACTGCTGGAGTTTTTAAACACTGTGTACACTAGAGGTGGGAAGTTTGATTCATTTAACCATCATTTTCATTCTTATGTTTTGAATGGAAAGAAAATGATTAAATTCTTGAAACGTCCAGTGGAATCAGGCATTTTTTTTCTCCCTGTGTCTAAGTAGATATAGATAAGAAAGCTGTCCTATTGGTTAGGACTTCAAGAGCTGAAAAAAATCATAACACCTTAGACTAACCACTAGCATAGTTACGAAGTGAGAGCGGAATCAACCAATCAGGTTTTGATTCATAAGGACTGATTTTATGAGAAAAAAACACCATTCTATGCCTTCTGGGAGTCCTACATACATCACTGACTGTGTATATGAGCCACGTTCTAATCAATGGGTTGTTAGAAACGTAAAACAGTGACAGTTCTATATAGGGCCTTTCTGCTGAGTGACTGTGAAACTATATGGTAAAATGTGTTAATATATCTGTGGCATGCTTCAAATTTTAGAAGCTTCACTTATCTGTGTTTAATCTAGAACTGCCAAATCAAAACAATACCTATATCCGTGGACCTGACAAAATGGACAATGGGTAAAGATACATGGTAGGTGAACCTAGTCAAGCATATAGTGGGTGTATGTATGTCTGTATGTGTGCTTCCCAATCATGGTTTAATGGCTAAACACAACTTTCGTTATGGAGAATTCTGACTATTTTCCTTAATTTCTGCATTCAAATGTGAAAAAACCCGTTAAGATGAAAAGTCAGTCAGAGTGGTTTGATGTCCACTATTCTAGAGCCTACCTATTGAAGTAGAATTGTTCACAGTGGTGGTGATGGGAACCAGACGTCAGAGTTTACTGCCTCTAAAAACTACATCACAGACAGCTATTATGTCACATATTTGCTGCCTGATGTATATGTCTTTGTTTGAATGATTGTTTTGAGATGTAGTTTTGAAATAAATATATATTATTTAAAATACCTTCATGTCAGGTGTCACACATCCCTCAGGCGCCGACATTCTCAAAGGTTTTCATCTCAGGTTATAGGTTGTTGTATTTTTCCATTTGTATACATGCCTGTTGATAGGATCTTTTATATTTATTCTTCCTGTTGTATTGTCTTTATCCTTATTACTATTACTGTACAGTGTTGTGCATCTATCTATTTGTCAATCAATCAATCTATCTATCTATCTATCTATCTATCTATCTATCTATCTATCTATCTATCTATCTATCTATCTATCTATCTATCTAAAGACTCCATTTAACAGAACTCCTTGGGAGACCACATGACAGTAGAACATCCACAGTGAACCAATCATCGTTCTCAATCACCTAAATACTAATCTCTTACCTTTTCTGTTTATCATGTGATTAGAGCTAGTCTAGTATATAAGCTTGGGCTTTAAACTGATTAGTTTGTGAGGTACTGCTTCTCCTTGTAGAGCTACTGAGTGTTCTTGCATATTTGTTCCACCTGCTTGTGTATCTCACTGTATTTTTGGACTTGTAGACTTTGGCTTTTTGCCTTTCTCCTTTTTGAATCTTGGTTGCCTGATATTATTATTGTTATGTTTGCCATTTTCTGTGTCTTGTCATTTTTGAATCTGACCACTGCCTGTTTAGTGACTTTTTTACTAAAACCTCAACCTGTAAGGCCTCATTTTTTTTTGAAGCATGTGGCTGGTTCTGTCATGTTACTGCGGAGAGGTAAATGCAAGATGTTCTTAGGTAAAATAGTACCAAAAAAAGATTTGCCACTCTTTTACCATTACATATAATACTTAGAAGACACCTCAAGGTTCACTGATCATTTTTGGAGAGAAAGAAAATAGCTATATTTGTGTGGTAGACATCATAATCCCTTGCTGTAGTCACCACCACTGTTAAGAAATGTATTTTCGGAAAGTTTCAATGCATGATATAACACTAAAAACTCTAAATTACTTTGCTTACAGCTTAACTGGTTAATTATGCATACATTTAGAAAAAAATGTGTACAACACTTTGTTATTTTAATATCCCTTGAAGTTCCCAAAGGTGGGAACATTCTCCTTTAGCTGAAATACTGGAAAGCAACAAATGTCTTTACATTCTAGCTCCTCTTCTCAGCAATTGTTTTTTTTTCCATAAGCAGACCAATTAGCTGCAGAAATACTATCAGCATCCACATGAGAGTTATCAACTCCAACTGCTGCCCACTGGATGCTACTCTGCTTCCAGCACATCCCTGTTTTTAATTGTCCATCTGTCAGAACATAGTGCAGCAATCTACTCTAACTCTACTTTGCATGCACAAACATCCAAGCTTCTCTGTCTGTTCTGCTTCTAGTTGTTCCTCTACATATATCTTCTCTGGGAAAGCATGGAGTTTGGCAGAGTGGTGGTTTGATCAAAGTTGGGTTTATCACTGCCAAAGGTTTGTGCTTCATTCATTTTGCATTTCCATTTAGGCCCAGTAAATCAAAATAATGAATCTATGGTGCTATTAAAGAGCATTTGTCCAAGCTTTTGCATATTTTGCATGCCAGCAACATCAATGCTTGGTAGATAACTTAGAGTAACTACCAAGCAGTGGTGATTTTGCCATGTAAAAATTGCAGAAGCTTAGTAAAAGCACAAAGAAAAAGCGTTGCTATTACAGATATTGGATATTGAGATATATTTGGTTTGAAAACAAAAACAGACCAGACAGTTTATTCTTTGGAAAAAAGACAGATGCCTGAGAAAATAGAAAGCAATTTGTTTCTATTTGTCCTGCTTATCCATTGCCTTGATTGGTCAGTGAAGCAAAGCTGAGCCCTGATCAAAATGTAAATGAAGCCCACATGTCATGCTGTATATTAAAAGGAAGGTTTGCAATTTCTTCAAATTTAGCACTATTTCTTGCTCTGTGGGTGATTTTTTTATGGAGATGCATTTATTTTTTCCTGTCATGGAAATAGAAGTATACAGTATAAGGTCAAACTGCAGCCTGAATTTTGACCCAGTTAATCTAAATGGCAGGAAAACTCTTGAAGGAAACACCAGTAAAGAATTTGTGTCTCTCACATACGTTACATATTATGTATATTAAAGTAATCAAATTTATTTTACATGAAGGTTTGCATATGCTGCTCTTGAATGTTTAAGGCAACTTGGGATATGGTTTAAAATCACCCTTCAAAAAAAAATAATAATAAAAATAAATAATGAAGGTACAAGAAAGGAGGTTTTCTTTGCAGTTCCATAGATTCAAAAAATAGTTGTATGAGCTTAATTCAATTATCCCTCACATTCCCATTCAAACAGAGCAGAGTCACTATGCACAGACTTCTTCTTCTAAGCCGCTTCTCCCTCAGGGTCACGGGGGTGCTGGAGCCTATCCCAGCTGTCATCGGGCGGAAGGCAGAATACACAGACTTTGTTACTTCAATATAAAGTTTATAAAATAGAGATAAACATTTCAGTGCAATTTATTTTGGTTTCAAAAAACGTCTCTCTAAATCAGAATAAACCGTTTTAATTCATTGAAATGTTTTCATAAGTCAAGCAGCCCTGTTTAGAAGAATCTTTGTTTGGTTCCCTAAAGAACCATTCAATGCATGCCTCACACATCCCTCCAACCATGACTCCCAGGACTCCAATTCCCAGAACCCTCTGGGTGAACATGTAACATCAAGGTCACCTGGTTCCATCTACCAGAGATCAGTTAGTTTATAAGCCTGGGCTTTAGGCCTGTGTCCTTTTTGGACTTTGGTTGCCTAGATGTTTGTACGTTGTTGGCATGTTTTGGTTTTGACCTTTGCCTGTTTTTCAACCTCAATTGTGTATTTTGGACAAACTAGTAAAGCCTCTCTTTTACATTTAATGTGTCGTAATCAAGTCTGACTCATCTCAAAATGGTTCTTTGATGAACTATTTTTGTAAATGTGATGTTTGAATTTGTTGAAGAACCTCAACAGAATGGTTCTAAAAAGAACTGTTTAAATGGTTCTTCATGTGCATAGACCTCTTTATAAAGTGTAGTTCTTTAGGGAGACGAATTGATTCTTTTGTGGCATTGTTCAGGACCATTTGAGGCAGTTATTAAATACACAATTCCACAATGTTTGGCCTTTTAAGAAGCTCATAATACTGTTCTATCCACTCAGAGACAACATATGTAATGAATTTAGCCAAAATCAGTGAAAGAATATCTTTGGTCTTGAAGGGCAATACATTAGAACAGAGGCAACCAGCACTATCCACAAAGGGCCTGCAGGTTTTTTTCTAGGCCAACAGCAGCAGAACTGATAGAATTCACGGGTTATTTGAATCAGCTTTGCCTTTGAATTTGACCTACCACTTTTCAAAGTACTGCGGTGATGCCCTACCAACATTTGACTGAATTTAGTGAAAGAACTCAATGTTCATATACATGAGCCACTGAACAGACAGGGGGTTAAACTCAGCAGCAGAACCAATCAAAATCTCCAGGTTATTTTGTGTTGTCCTTTTTAGATGAAAGAAATGCTCAATAGACTCTCAGTAACATGTCAAAAACATTTAAGGGTTAGGATTAGATTTTGGGTTGGGGTTAAGATTAGGGTTAGAATTAGGTCAAAGGTGAGGGTTAGGATCACACTTTGGGTTGAGGGTAAGGTTAGCATTAAGATTAGGGCCAGGGTGAGGGTTAGGTTTTGGGTAAGGTTGGATTTTGCATAATGAAAGTAATATATTAACAACACATCTACTTAATGTACATAATGTATCAACAGTACATCTACAAGATATTTACTTTAATGTATTGAGATGCTTCGTTGCTGATACTTCACTGATATTTTGTTGATGCGTTACAGATAATCTGTTAAAAAGTTATTAATCACCTAAAAAGGACCACTCCAAATAAGTATTACCAAATCTTTCTTCCGCTGAGTGAATGGGACATTTCCCAAACAATGAAACTTTCAGACGTTTTTGTTCAGTGAGAGGAGCTGCAGGTCACCAATCTGGTGAAACTAATGCACTTGGTTACACTTTATTTCACTGCACTATGTAAAATGTTTTAAATTTCAATTTTAATTTCACTTTCAATATTTCTTAATGCTATCTTGCTTAACTATGATTTGATGTTCCTTAGATATGTCGGCTCGCAAAGTTTACTATCTGAGTGGAACCCAGTAAAGTAAACAATGACATTAGTATTACACAGTGCTGAATGTTAGTCAGTAACTGCTTTAGTTGTCTTTTGTCACAGCTGCATTTTTGAAGACTGCTTTAAAGACTATGGCTAACTGATTGCTTGACTGGATTAAAGCTTGCAGCCATTATGAAGTCTGAATTGAATAATTTGAAATGCATTGAAATGCCATTTCTTCTCCTTTCTCCTAATGTAATTGAACAGCCAAGACAGGTTTAGGGTCTGGATTTGCTTCCTTATTTTTGCCCTCAACCTTCAAGGTTGATGGAGCAAATACGTAATGAGAGCTTATAACCAATAAGCATTGTGCAAACTGCATGCATAAATCATTGCATATGTACAGACAGCCACAGTTCACAGCTTTAAGATGACTATTTATACCTGTATGTTGTACAGTATTTCATACAGAAACCACATAAGCAAGTGTATTTTAGTATGTTTAACACCTTGACATGGTTTGATGCAAATGTGAGTTAGGCATGCAATTTGCATGATGCTTATGAGTGGGCATAAAATGTCATTACTTGTGCATTAGTCTCCAATGTAAAACTAAAGAAGCAAACATCAGACATCAAACATGTTTTGGCTGGATGATAGCATTTGTGTTAAGTGGAACATTATGTAAATTTGATTTTTTTTTTTTGCCAAACCTTACGTTTAAGAAGACATCTGAATGTTTTGAACTGGCTCACAGTCTCCACTCTAACTCATCCCAGTGGTGTTCTATCGGGTTGAGGTCAGGACTCTGTGCAGGCCAGTCAAGTTCTTCCACACCAAACTCACTCATCCATGTCTTTATTGACCTTGCTTTGTGCACTGGTGTGCAGTCTTGTTGGAACAGGAAGGGGCCGTCCCCGAATTGTTCCCATAAAGTTGGGAGCATGAAATTGGCCAAAATCTCTTGGTGCTGAAGCATTAAGCGTTCCTTTCACTGGAACTAAGGAGCCGAGCCCAACTCCTGAAAAACAACCTCATACTATAACCCCCCCTCAACCAACCTTTACACTTGGCACACTGCAGTCAGACAAGTACCGTTCTCCTGGCAACCGCTAAACCCAGACTCACAGATTTCCAGATGGAGAAGCATAATTAGTCACTCCAGAGAACACATCTCTAGATAGATAGATAGATAGATAGATAGACAGATAGATAGATAGATAGATAGATAGATACTTTATTGATCCCGAAGGAAATTTAACAATTTCTCTATTGCTCTACAGTCCAGTGGTTACACCACTGCATTTGACGCTTTGCATTGTGTTTGGTGATGTAAGGCTTGGATGCAGCTGCTTGGCCTTGGAAACCCATTCCATGAAGCTCTCTCCGCTGTTCTTGAGCTAATCTGAAGGCCACATGAAGTTTGGAGGTCTGTGGCGATTGACTCTGCAGAAAGTTGCAGACCTCTGCGCACTATGCACCTCAGCATCCGCTGACCCTGCACTGTCATTTTATGTGGCCTACCTGGCTGAGTTGCTGTCGTTCCCATTCGCTTCCACTTTGTTATGATACCACTGACAGTTGATTGTGGAATATTTAGTAGTGAGCAAAATTTCACAACTGGACTTGTTGCACAGGTGCCATCTGATCACGGTACCACGCTGTCCCACTGTACCTGAGAGCGACCCATTCTTTCACTATTGTTTGTAGAAGCAGTCTGCAGGCCTAGGTGCTTGGTTTTATACACCTGTGGCCATGGAAGTGATTGGAACACCTAAATTCAATGATTTGAATGGGTGACTGAATACTATTGGGAATATAGTGTAGACAATTCACTTATATCCTCTAAAGACACGTTCTTCACTAACTTTTGCCTGAGTTATCTTTAAATGCTTTTTGAAAGGTGCTTGCAGTTATCAGATTCATCCACCTGGGGAAGGAGTTGGAAGAACAACCAATGTTGCAAACTGCTGTGTGCAATTTCACATTCCAACCAGAGAGGTCTCCAAATCCACAAAACTTTGACACATTTGAGCCAGTAGATTTGTGTGCTATATATTTATTCTTAAGACTTTTTTACACTCTGGGAAGGAAAAAAGAAAAAAAGAAAGAAGACTTGATCAAGGGCAAGAAAAGCGCATAGTCATAAACTAAATCCAGCAGAATACACAAACTATTTTTAAAATGAAAGAAAAAGACATTTTTTTCCTTCAAAGTGTGTAAGTTTGTCTCTATATACAGACCTCCTGGTGTGTGGGATCAGCGGGTGTCAGCCCTACTCCTGGAGATCTTCCATACTTGCCTGCAGTGTTTAATTACAAACTAATAATAACACACCTGTTCCAGCTAATCAGTGTTTTCAGGAGACGAGGATTAGACGATCTTGTTTGTGCTAGATGCTCAGTCTTTCTCATGTTATGGAGTGCAGAAATCATGAGCTTTCATTCATCACCAGAATGATTAGTCTATGCAGCCGTCTAATCATGTCGCCTTGAGTGAATCACTTATACAAGGCATCAATAAATAAGCCATAGCAACAAGCCTAGGATACAAATCTTCGAAATAATTTTCTGAGGTCAGTTTGGGGTTATTTGAAGGAATAGAAGTCTAAACATAAGTTTTCTTGTGTGGTTTTACATCTTTCAATTCATCAAGCTGCCAACAGCTGTATACAAACGTTTTAATACCTCCCTTTAAATTGCATGTTTTATTGGTGTTCTAAGTGAAAATAACACATCCTCTACAGGGAACAAACTTAAATATTTTGTCTGCAAATTTAAGTGTGCAATGTTGTTAACAATTTAATAATTGATTTGCTGTGTTTTACATGTTAAAAATAAACACATAAAATATTAAATATGTCATGACTTTTGCACAGGCCACATTCAATGGCTTATTTTTTTCTAATATGTTAGATTCATTAAAAAAAACCCAGTAACTGCATAAGATCACTTTGAAAATCAACAAAACCTGTATTTTGACCAGGGGTGCCAAAACTTTAACATCTCCTGAACAAACACACTTACATAATCACAATTGTGTTGAGAAAACTTCTAACTTTTGCAGCTTTTATATATTTTTTGCTTTGTTGTTTTGAAAATTCCTTTTGAACAACATTTTAGCTTTGTTCACATTACCAAGCAGAATTGGCACAAATCTGATTTTGTTGTTTGTTTGTTTTTTGCTTCATTGTGATCCAGATCTGATGTTTTCATAGCTGTGTGGATGTGTAAATCTGATTTTTGTAAATCAGATGTGAGCCATCTGGGTACATTACAGGCCTCCTTGCTCAATTTGGATTTTCCAGTGTATGCGCAGTTGCGAAAAAACAAAACAAAAAGAAAAACACATGAATTCCAATCTGACCATTATCTTCGCAAATATCGGCTCGTTCTGCTGGTTAGTTAGTTGTTCATGATGCATGAGATTCACTCTCAAGGTGTTATTGATTAATGTTTGTGTATGCAGCTTTTGCATCTTTGTAGTTCCAGTAATTTAAATACAGTTACAAAGGCAAAATAAGTACCAATGACCATATTAGGCTGCAAGTTGTGTATTCAGCTATATAAGGCAGAGTACTGAATAGACTGTATAGTCAGTGTCTTAACTTCAGCTACAATCAGGGTTGGGATGTAATGGAATGCAAGTATTAGGAATATGTACTCAGAATACTGAAATGAAGTATGTGTATTCAGTTCAAGTTAAAGCGTAAATTCAGAATACAATGACTTTTTACATTTTTGGGAGAATACTTTTAGATTACTTACCCACTATATAAATATAAAAAAACAAAAGTCTTTAAAAGTAAACCATCAATGTTTATTTAATAACTATTTTAAAATCAGTGTAGTTCCTGCCAAATCCTGAGTAGACTGATAAACCAATGTGATGAGCCAGTTATTAGATTATTAGATAATTATTAGATTAATCTCACTGTGGTGACAGTAAATTTGAACCACAGTGTCTACATTGAGCTGCTGGACAACCAGGTTTTGCTTTTTGCTCATCATCTTACCAAGGAACATAATATTCCTATTCCTGCATTCCAAGATGACAATTGTTGCGTTCACAGGGCTTGAAATGTGACTGATTGGTATGATGAACATTCAGTAGTATTCACAAATCTGGACTGGCCTGCAAAAATCTGAATCTCTTGAAAATCTGTGGGACAATGAGTAAGATGCCATGAAATCTGTCCAAACAGCTCAATTCTTTGATGCAAGAGTGGCTGAATATTGATGTCACCTACATGCTTGTCTAGTCCATGTCAAATCCAATTGTGAATGGTTTATTAATATTATTTATAAATGGTTACTAATTAGGTCATATGCACCTTAAACAACAAATTAGGTCATACGCACATTAACAAGCACTTATAACATACAAATGTTGTTATGGAAAGGAGTAAAATGCTGTATAATAATAATAATAATAATAATAATAATAATAATAATAATAATGACAACAAATGTAATGTATTCAGAGTTGTACAGAGCTTACACAGCCTCTATATGTTTTCTAGGTTGTGATATTTTGACTGTCCCTACTCACTGTGATTGCGTAAACATTCACAAGCAATTTAAATGCAAATGCTTACATAACTGCAGTTATAGGCGGCCAAAACAAATAGCTAAATCATTTACCTTATCATTCTCGCTAAACAAATAAGGTATCAAAAAGCCTCGTACTTCTTGTACTCAGTAATGCATTGTTATATTTGAGCTATATTTCATTATTTTTATTCTTTGGTTACTATAAACAGTGTGGTATAGCTGAAGGAAATGACACATAGTATCTAAGGAAGCATAAATAAACATGACCTAGGTTCTTTATATTTAAGTCTATAGATTATGCAGATACAAATACTGTCTGAATTGACTGCTAGTTTGATTCGCTCATGCTACTGCAGTACATTTTCATCACAAATGACTCAGTATTCAGCAATGAGGTCATTTTCCCCATCATAATGATCTGCACTCCAGGTGTAGCTCTGTAAAGTTTGTACTCGTTTTTACTAACTGTTTATAGCTGCCTGCACTGAAGTACTTCAGAAACATGGAGTAAAATTATATCTGTTGCTGGTGCACAATAGGCCGTAGCTGACTCATGTCTATGCTGTGAAAAGGCAACATTAAATCAACTCATTTATTTCTAAACTGAAATTTGAAATGTCTGTTACTACACTAGCTTCACTGGAGACCAATGTAGTACCGCTCAGTTTGGCTACAGTGGTAGCAGTGGCTTTTGGTCCAAAAGGGCCAATCATTCTTATACAGAGAGATGTCGCGCTGAAATGTGTTGAAGCACTCCCAGACAGCACACACTCTTTGTGTGTTTATGTATATGTGTGTGTGTGTGTGTGTGTGTGTGTTGACTGTGAAGCGTTGTGACAATTTGCTCTGCTTCATGTGCTCAGTTTGCTGTGCTTTAGCTCATTGAGGTCTTTGATGTTAGCAATCTCTGTCATCGCTTGTATTTGTTTAGTATCATTTATCTTATTTTATCATTTTTCTTATTTTATATACTTTATATATACTTTTCATTTTGTGTGAATACTGATTCAAGAGTGAATCTAATCAATCATCAATAATCAATCCCCATATTAAACGGCATATATTCTGAAAATCTGCCTGTTTTGAAAGAAATAACTTGGTATCACTTTGCAAATGTACAAATGTTGTTATGGAAAAGAGTGCTGGCACTTTTCCAGAGTTTTTTTTTGTTTGTTTGTTTGTTTTTTGTAAGGGTCTAGTAGCCCCTTATACCCCCTCAAATCGAGCCCTGGTTTCTGACTGCTGTGTGTCATTCTGTGTACAGTAAAAAGCTTTATGATAAACTTGCTGAAAATTCTTGAAAGTTCTGCGAGCCTTTAGGGGTTGGAGCACTCTGGAGAACATTGGCTTTTTGTTTGTCATTATAAATATGTATAAACTTCCAGGCTGACATATATCGTACAAATCACTCAAGCAGCAAACCCTCTCTCTCTCTCTCTCTCTCTCTCACTCACACACTCGCACACACATGCAAGAACGATCAAAGTGGATTCTGCTCTGTGAGAACTTTTTTAGCTGCATTTCCAAACTGCACTGACATTCAGAAGTGTATAGTAACCATTTCAGCCTGGCCTCAGGCTCACATTCTGTGATTCCTACACAGCACACACTCTGCACACACACACGTGAGTGACATTTCACCATCTCTTTGCTTAAGATGTTCAATCTTGGCCTGCATCTCCTGCATTTTTCTTTAACACCTTGATGTGTCGCTGCCCTCTCCGAATCACAGTGGGGACTTTACATTCAATTACGTTGTGTGTGCCTGTAAAATGTCAGAAAGAAATAACACCAGGCTCTGTCCAGCATGCCGCCTCTGAAGATGGAGATGTGGAATGGTGGTCTACTTTGAAAGTCATATGGGGCGCCTGCTCCTGTCCAGGTCAGCCGGATATTGAAGATCATTTCAGTGGTTTCAGTGTCTGAACCGCCTGTGATGGGTTTATCTGAGCTTAACAAAACATGCACTTCGCTATCTCACTGTACTTGTCTTCGAATCTTTTTAATCAAGAGTTTGTTGCTCTAAGGTATCTAGTCTTGATCGAGCGATGAGGAGGAAGCATCTACTGCCTACAATCCAAAGTTATCATTATACGTGTATATTTACACATTTATGCACAATTACTGTTTATTTACTGAATTTAACATATTTAATATAAGATAATCCTTTATTAGTCCCACAACAGGGGAAATTTACAGTGCTACAGCTGCAAAGGGCTAGTGAAGCACTCAAGAAAAGTAACAAGAAGAGAATTAACAAACAAGAAATTACTTAACAAGGTTAGAGTTTGCTACTTATATATATATATATATATATATATATATATATATATATATATATATATATATATATATAGGTCCAATGGGGTGGGGGAGGGGATGTACTGGGAGTGCTGGTTGCACAGTCTAACAGCAGCAGAAAGGAAGGACCTGCAAAAGCACTCCTTCACACACTGGAGCAGCCTGTCACTGAATGAGCTGCCCAGTGCTGCTACAGTCTCATGTATGGGATGGGAGCTGGTCTCCAGCATGGATGCTGGCTTGGCTAACATCCCTCTGTCCTCTATCATCTGCACTGGGTATAAGGGACATCCCAGGACAGGCTGTGCAAAATTTAAGGCACATTTTATATTTAAACTCAGCAAATAAATAGATTTTGTGTTATAAAATGTGTGGGTGGAAAAATAGCATGTTTCATTTTGTTCCCTGCAGCGCTAGGGCTTATTTTCACTGTGTGTGTGTGTGTGTGTGTGTGTGTGTGTGTCTAAAATGACTGGTAAAATTTTGCATAAGGTTACAATAAATAATCCAGAATGCCTCACATTTCAAAAGGGGTCATCAGCGGGCAGGTAACCTGACAAAGTGATTGTAATTGTTGCGCATTTAAAGACTTCCTGCTCCCAAAACAGCCTATTTTCCTGAAAGATTGCTTTAATCGAAACAAAGCCCAGTTTTCTAAAATAATTACTGGCAAATTAATACTGAACATTGTCAAAGTCATAATGAAACAATGAATTATTTTCTCCAAAGCTTGACTTACTATGTCAAATAATGCTGAAATATTTACTTTGTTACTTGAAACTGAATTACTTATGATTTCCTTGTAATAATGTCTTAATAATTAAAATATTGACAGAAAGATCTTTACTTTGGAAGTCACAATTTGCTCAAAATTAGACACGATGCTGCCAGAACCAGAGAGAACAGGCGTTTTTTCCTCCTGTGTTTCGAGGAAATTGGCATTCGCATAATAAAGGTCGCCTTTCTAGGTTTGAGCACCTGCTCTGCTGGGCGCGCGCGGACCGGTCGCTCGAGTCTGACAGCCTTCAGGTGAGAGAGCAGGTGAACCAGGAAGTGGCGCACGGAGAAAGAAACGTTCCCGACCGAAGGGAAAAGCCTTTATTATGCTGTCTGCAGCTCAAACGAGCAGCTCTCCGCTTCACCGTGTGGCGGTATTAATGTCAGACTTCAGACGATGGTGCACGACGCCGTTCGGTACACCAAGCTAGACAGCAATAATCGAGAGGAAGCACTTCATGAGGGGAGCGACGAAGATGAAGAAGAAGCCGAAGAAGTGACGGTTTATTTGAGGCAGTGAGTGGCAGAGCGTCAAAACAGAGAGCTTTTTGGCTCGCTGCTGTTGTTCAGGCTCTCATTATTGTGGTCTTTTAGCACAAAATAAGCGTTTAGTTTTCGGTGTTCGCAGAAACGGCGTGAAACGCTCTCAGTAGCCACGTTTACATGCAGCCTGATAAACCGTTAATAATCCGACTAACCGCTCGGAATAGAACACGTCCATGTAAACACCTCAGCCGGAATAGACTAATCCGATTGAGGCCAATCGGGATACAATTTATATCCGATTGAACGAGGTGGGTAAACCTCTAAATAATCCGTCAAATAGAAGAATAACAGCCGTGTAAACGCCTGAATCCGATTACACGCCAATCGGAAGGTGGGAGAACGTTCTGCGCATGCGCGGCGCGTCATAGCGAAAGGTTTATACCGTTCAACATGGCGGAGCAGAAACTGGTTTATAGAGGAGACGAGGTTCATGCTCTGGTCTTTAAAAGACGGCGGTGGGGCGGACGTCCAGCTTATGTGTCTCAGAGCAAGACGTCTTCCTTTATAAGTGCATGTGAAGGACGTTTCTCTGAGTCTGACATCAGTTTAAAGCCGTTAAAAACACAAGCGCGCCAATTGGAAACTCATGTCACGCCGACTGGACCTCACGTGATGTTCGCTGTCATGGTAACGGTTACTCTCAGCGCTGCTCCACGCATGCGCGTCACTTTGCATCGGATTACTTGAAGCGAGCATGTAAACGATTTTCATCAGACTGTTGAACAAAGTGAGCAGACAAACACCTCAGTCTGAATCTGTAATCCGATTGTATTCAATCGTATTGGCAAAAATCTTTGCATGTAAACACAGCCACCTCGTATTACGTTGCTGAGGGGAACGAGCTAACTAGGCTAAAGTCAGCAGTGACGGCCTCTTCAGTGTCATTAGTGCTGACTCAGTTCATTTCTCCTTTAGTTGGATGAAAAGCCTTAAATATCCACACAAACTACTAATGAGCAGCTCGGGGTGGACTGCTAAAGAAAAATACAGGGTATGAGGTAAAGACTTTTAGAACAGTCACAGTGGAATCCATTCACTGAGCCCCTGAGGTGACATGGTGATTGTTTTTTAATATGGCATGAGTTACTATATACAGGCCACAATTTACAATATTCTAGCTTTAATTTACTATATTGAGGCCATCATTTATGATAGAGACCACACAGTAAATCAGATCAAATCGAATTTATTTGCAGCGCATTTTACAACTGATGATGTCACAAAGCAGCTTCACAGAATTCCAGAAAAGACAAAGATTTAACAAGAATGTAAAACCCCCAGGTGGGCAAGCCAGGGGCAACAGTGGCAAGGAAAAACTCCCTCAGAACTGAGGAAGAAACCTTGGGAGGAACCAGGCTCATCAGGGTGGACCCATCCTCCTCTGGTCAAACTACCTACAAGTGATGATACTACTAATATTAATAGCAGTAGTGTTAGTAGTAGTAATAGCTAGGAGTCTATGAAAACGTCAGTGTAGGGTGGGCAGCTAGTCCACAGTACTATACTGATGCAATAGTTTACTATATTAAGGGCATGCATTGCTGCATTTAGGCCACATATTAATATACTTTGGTCACAAATTGCTATACTAAGGCCACAATTTACTACATTGAGGCAATAATTTACTATTTTGAGGCCATAGTTTATTATAGAGGCCATGAAGTACTATACTGACAGTTTACTGTACAAAGGCCATGAATTGTTGTGTTTAGGCCACTTATTAAAATACTGTGGTCATAAATTGCTATACTGAGGGCACCATTTACTATGTTGAGGCCACAAATTATTATATTATTAATTATTGTTAATACATTATTATTAAGTATAATTCCAAATAGGCTGTTTTTACAGCTTATACAGCATATATGCGGACCATATGGACAGAATGGTAAGTTTCGAAACTTTCTATTATAGTATTGTTTTCTCACACCCACTGGTGCACAGTGGTGTAATAAAAGCTCTAGATGTTCTAGAGGCAGTCATACCAATTAAAGATTATAGCAACACAAGAATTTTGTTATTTTAAGTGGTCTGCTACGATGAAATTTGTTTAATATGACCAGGCACATGAACTAACAACTAATAAGCTGCTAAGTTAAGCTGCAAAAGTTAAAGTTTTGATTTTCCTTTAGGTCTCCTCTGATTTGTAAACTGTAAATTATGCCTGCAGCTTCTTTGAAAAATCATTTTCCATATTTATTTGCATTTTGCATCGAAGCATGCATGTCTTATTCTGACTGTGGTCTTGAGAAGCACAATGAAATAACAATGTGCACTGCATTCCCTTTTTCTTTTTAAATGAGGGCTCCTTTCTTGTAGGATAAAGCCACTGTGAATGACCCATAGTGTAGAGAGATTGTGTCCAGTGTCCAGTTCTTGTGATGGCATACTTTGTTTTCAGCCTCAGTTACTAAGCGAACGCATAGAGAAGAGGATCAAAGCGACGGGCGCCCTCCTTAGAGATCCCTCCGGCCTTCTCATAGGTTTTGAGCAACATCACAGCACTGAATTGAGCTCCAGAGAGGCAGGGTGATACTTAGATCCTGCAATGCTTGGAGAATAATCTGCTTTGTCTCTGTGTTTTATTCATCTGTGAATTTCTTATTTTATCAGACTTCAGAAGTTTCTGTCTTTCTTGTTCGTCATCTGCTATTGTTGTCCCTCTTGTGTCCCTCAGGCCGTCAGATGGGCTGAATGGAAAGGCCGTGAAAAAAGACACCTGGGTCCGGGTGATGGTGGCTCTAGTTCTGCTGGGTATCGTCCTTGGGTGCATGCTGTTCGAAAGGCATGGATGGTGGTCTGGTCCTGAAAGCCTGCAGAGTGACCTTACCAAAGACACAAAAACCTTGGAGGAGCATCACCACCATGCAGGGGAGGAAGATGATGACCACAAAGATGGGCATGATCACCATGACTCGGATGGCCACTCCCATGGGCATACTTCACTATACCACCATGGAGTTGTCATGACATCTTCAGGTTTGAATGTTTCTATAATTAATTCTAGTCAATTGAAATAGTAAAAATTGATCACATGACTTAGTAGTTAGATGCAATTAACCACAAAACTATTATTTTTTTACACTGTGTAAATCGGCCTATCCATTTACTAAAGTCTTTTTTTTGCTGTAGGTTGACACATCCGTTGTTTTCCGTTGAACATTGTCTGTTGCATATTACCAGGCCTAATGCTGTTGGTGTTAGATGTGTGTTTGGCTTGCATGTGATTTCATAGGCTGGAGGTACTCCAGTGATAACTAAACTCAACCTGACTGTAACTGCACATGTCCTTAATGTTGTTGAGCAAGCCATCTGGCAAAGTTTTGAAAGGAAACTTCCCTTTCAAGAGGCCTTTGTCCATCATTCACTAATCTAAACAGTATAGAGAGACTTCTTATACAGTCTGATTCACAGGACTAGAGTGATGCGCATTCAATACACAGCTTGAACTACAAGAGATTCTTAGAGTCAAAAAGAACCTGGATTAATGGCACTGACTATGTTGAAGTGAGATTGCGTTATTGTTGTGTTAACGTCGACAACCCGATTGTGCTTATATAAGATCAGATAGAAGACTGTTTAAAATTTAAGAGTCATGCTGTTTTTTGGTTCACAGTAATACATTATACAGTATACAGCTCTGTTTAAAACTTTGGAATAACTTGTTATATAACATTTTGTGTTGTTTTATGTACGATAATATGTTATGCACTGCAGATTTAAACTATATATCAAAAGTATTTTAAGGAGTTTTATTCAATATTGCAAGGAATTTGAGTAGGACTGGCCCAAACAGGATTATACAGGCTTCAAATACTTGTGGACTTCTCAGTTTGTGTGGTCAGGTCTCAAGCCTGCTGTAAACCTGTTTCATCAAAATATTTTCATCTGAAGCGGTTACGTGATGGAGCGGAATCTGAGTCAGTTTGAGATGATTCATTATACTTGTTGTGCCTCTGTATTATACTAACCTCTTGTTCAACATTTTTCACCCAGCATTTTTTCATTGAAGGTGCTCCTACACTGAGACACCTCTGTTCTTTTAGCCTCATGTCCTTGTGGAAAGTGCTGCACTTTTTAGCTGTTTGAAACAAGAAGGTCTGGGATGCTGGCATGAACTTATGAGGCATTCAGATAAACCTGCTGTGAACATTTTCTATATATTAACAGTAGCTGTTCTGTCTAAAGGCCTGTGCTCATTACATTTATTTTGTCACTTACAAAGTCATACTTAATAAGGAAATGAATACTAATGAAATGAACAAATAGTCATATGCAAAAGTTTCAGTACCCCGGTACAGATATTTTTGATTTTCTAGGTGAAAATTGCTAAAATATCTGCATATTATTCATTTAATCATTTCATCTGCATTTAAACCACTGCAGGAATTGTAATACATACATTTTGTAAGTATTTCTGTAATGCTATTGGCAGATATGTACATTTCAAATATTGGACATTTGCATCAGCCCACAATTAATTTGGCTGCTTCTTTATGGTATGAAGTTTCCAGTCGCTATGGAATATTTTAAAGCTCTGTTCATCACTCTACCATATATAAATTTGCACTGCAATAACAAACTGAATGTATTTTCTGTATTTATTTAAAATCAAACTGGTTTGTGTTGTTGACAGTGTTGATTCCAAACTTCACTTGTCATGATAAAGTGGTTTCTTAGCCATTTTAGGATCATTATAACTCTTTTCTAACATGTCTTATTATAGCGTTGTTACAGCTTCATAGCTTCCTCCTGTTTAAAAAGCTATATGATTGAATAAGATAAGAACGTTATAATAATTTTATGGTAGCGAAAACACTTATTCCAAACTTTTGAACAGTATGGTATCTATTATCTATTCTACACCAGTATCTTGGTGCCTCTATAGCGGAGTTTCAGATCAATACCGTTTAAAAGGAATCTGTTTTAGATTTTTTTTCTAACTGTTTTAAAGAACAAGTGTTGTTGGTATCTGCAGTGAACTGCTCCAGGGTCGGTAAAGAGCTTCTGCAGGAGGGAGGAAATGTGGTGGATGCTGCGATTGCTTCTCTGCTCTGCCTGGGAGTCGTCCACCCACACACAGCAGGAGTGGGTCAGTAGCATACCCTCGATTCATCATCTACAAATCAAATAATATGATAATGGGCAGACATAAATTGAAATAATTCCGAGCTCCACAACATGTTTCCGCATTAAAACCTAATTCATTTGAAACGGTCATTTGGACCTTCTGACTTTGGTGCTATTGCATTTATTCAAACTGGACATTTGGGCTTATCTGACACTGATGCAATTTTATGAGATATGCTATGAGCAAACATTTAGTTTGGCAAATTTCTTTCAAGATATCATTGGTGGTATTTGTATCTAAATTGTAAAGTATTGGAAATAATCAGCTTTATAATGAGTACAAATTTTATGTGCTGCACTTGTGTAGCAAAGCCCCTGAGACTAGACGCATGTAAGCATTAGGGCTACATCTGTCTCTAAGTGAAAATTCACTTGTGAAAGGCCAGATCACACATTTTTACATACAAAACAGCTCTTTTCTTGCTATGTAATACAAAAAAATCCAATAATGAAGCCCTTTGTTTCTGAAATACTATATAAATGTTTAAACTTGTTACTTACATAAATGGATGGTTTTTAATCTCCATTACCTCTAATTGTCTTTCAGGAGGTTAATGAGGGTCTAGAAATGGGATTTGTATGCATAATGATTATTGATTCTTCCCTTAATGTTAAAATTAATGGTTCTCATATATGATGGATCTTGGAATGGTCAACCTTGAAAGAGACCTTGTAATCTAAAACAAGTAATTTGTGTTATACTTTATGTTTTTGGAGATTTTGAATCATTTTGGCCCTTTTTTCCCTAAGGTGGTGTATTCTCAGGCATTCTGTACAACCACACCACAGGATCATTCAAGACAGTACGTTCAATTGCACCACACTCACTCTTAGCCACTTATGGGATTCCATCCATTCTTCAGGGCATAAAAGCACTGCACTGTCAGCATGGACAATCTGACTGGAGCAGGCTTTTCAAGGAAGCCATAGTGCTAGCTGAGGATGGTTTCTTCATTGACAATGTCTTGGGCAGGGCCTTGGAGACCCACGAGAGTGAAATTCTGCAGTCCAAGCTGTGCAGTGTGTTTTGTGACACGAGTGGACGCGTGAAATCTGCAGGCGCGCCTGCCGCCAACCGGAATCTATCAGAGCTGTTGCGGGCGGCTAGCCTAAATGAGTCCCATTTCCCAGAAACGCTGGCCATGAAATTGGCTGAAGACCTCTCGGCACGCGAGGGGCCCACTTTCTTAGCCGCCCTTCAGCGTAGCCATGGAGAAATCAATGACTCCCTTATCACGCAGGGAGAGAAATACACTGTCCTTTCAGCCAGCTCCCCTTTCGCTGGACCGATGCTATCTGATATATTAGAGCAAGTCAGGGAGCAAAGCCTTTCCTTTCAGAGTGATGCTGGAGATTTTAACAGGGCCGCCGCCTCTTTCTCCAGCCTCTTAAACTTGATTCAAGGACTCAACAATACAGCCCTGGCTGAGAAGAACCTAGACCTCATGGAGTTATTTGCTCTCAATACACAAAGCAGTCACATCGGAGTGCTGGACAGGCAGGGTAATTTTATCATTCTGACAGCTTCGCTCAATGACACGTGGGGTTCTGGCCGATTCTTGCCATCAAGTGGAGTTATCCTCAGCAGCTTTACGTCAGAAATCTCTGACTTGCCTTACTTTAATTTTCCATTGGTTCTAAAGATCAACAGTGATGGCGATGATCAGGAAGACAATGAAGAAGACAGCGAAGTAGTGGTCATCGGCACTACTGGAGGTTTTTCAGCCTTACTTAATGCTGTTATTCTCCTGCAAAGGATTGACTTTGGAATGGCTTCTACAGATGCTATTCATAGCCCTCTTCTCCATCTGCAGCAAGGAAGCTCTACAGCTATGGCCATTTGCCTGTCTTCTATTTCAAATAGCTCAGACATCTATAGGCTGCTTTCGGAGACAGATGGTCACCTACAGCAGGTGGAGGAGTGCTTAGATTGTTCCCTATCCATGGTACTGAGGTTACATGCAGAACATGTTGGCGCATATGCAGCTCCTGTGATCAGCGCTCATGCTGATGGCTACTAATGGAAGTACAAATATACAGCATAGCATTGCAAGATAGGGCCACTCTTCATTTCAATGGTCCCCTATAGCTTCTCTACACATCTTCAGAACAAATCCTCATATCTCCAAAATGGTAATGTTTTGGAACATTTTGGATAGTTTCTGTTGTTCCAGTCATCATGAAACTTTTATGCAACATAAAGGGCAGTTGGTGTTTTAAAATTATACGAAATAATAGTAAATGACAAAAAAAAAAGATTACCCGTTATTGAAAATGATGTTAAATGTTAAACATGAATGTAATATGCAAAGGCAACGACATACAGAACATAACTATTTTAATGTATAATGATATGTATCATTTCATTAGTAGAAGAGGATGTGATGTTTAGTAGCAGATTTAGACAAGCATCTACACAGCATCTACAGTGAACCATCACAGGACACTTCCAACATTATAATAAACGATGATGTCAATGCACTAAATAAGACTTGGCAAGTGTTTTTCAGCTTAATCTCTATCTGACGGTATCTAATTATCAATTTATTTATGCATGTGGTTAATTATACGGACAGTAATTTTGAGGTGTTCTATTAAAAAAACTGTTAACTTGAAAAAACACTTCCATGATTAAGTAACTGCCCACTGACTTCTGTTTAAATGGTGCTTTTGAGTCAGTGGGTTTTCTATTATTTTCTTGGTGTTTAAATTGTTGTCGGTGCTAATCAGCCATACGCTATAGATACAGCAGAAAAGGATTGGCTTGAAACCTGGAGTATTCCTCCTCAATAATTCTTCCATAATAGAGAAATTGAGTTGTCTGAGCTTAATCAGATCAACCTAAACCAATCATCAGGTTGATCTACACCAACATTCTGTGGTCTATCACTATGTCAGCGATACAGAGGACCGTCACAGGACAGGATATCTGTACAGTCTTGAGTGCGTTTTGCATAACGTGCAAATGGCAAAGCCATTAACTTTGCTCGTCATGCACTGTCTGCTTTCCAGGTTGGTGTGGCCAGGCAGACGGACAACATTATCTGCCTACCTCTGGATAGCCGCCTGCTTGTTACATTAATTTAGATGAATGTGCACGAGGCATGTATATTGATGCCTGGCTTCACACACCGGGGTCTTATCAGAGCACTGCTGCCTGAGGGCTTACCTGCATACCCTTCCCCCTTTGATAAATCTTGATTTTGCACACAGCAGGTGAGCGGTCCTCGCTGATGGAAAAAATTGCTTTCTTTATTGCTGCGGAGGCAGATTTTTTACCCACCCCCTTCCTCCTTTGATTGTAAAAGATGTGGTCTGTCTTCGTCGGCTTCTGCTGTCGACTTTGATTTTCGTTCCCTGGGCGCACTGTAGTGTGCCATTCCTCTCTTCTGCTCTGCTGTTCTAAATCACCAGTGTCTGGCAAAAACAGTGGGACAGAATATATCAGAGTTCAGGCCATTCTGTTCCAAAATGTGCCATGCTTGCTTGAAGCTCTATCTGAAAACTCTGTGTTTAAGGCAAAACTGCTGGCTTAGATTTTACTACCAAGCTTATTTTGAACTAGTGTTTTGAAAGAGCCAGTAGTTTTGTATTGTCTTTGGCCCTCCAAAATGATAACTTCATCGGTGAAGGGAAAAAGTTAAATGCAGTGATGTGATTCTGTATTTGCATTAAAGTGTTTTTACCTGAGCATATTGTGGAAACATCTTTTTGAGAACTGCATGTACTGTGAGAAACACAGATTTAGATTTATTTTGTAGTTCGGTTCCATTCGTCTGGCCCAAAGCAAAAAATGATACGTTATTGCATTTTGGTCTTGGTTTTCTTAGCGTTCACACTGACATATGTAACATTAAACCAAAAGATGTAAACAAATGTTAAACGAGTAACAAGTTACAACTGACTGGACAGATTTTATGATGTACAGTAACTGTGGTAAGGTAAGTCTTGTTCTACCTGTCTAGTGATTTTAGAGCTATAAGCCACAACCCTCGCTGCATTACTGTGGTACCTTGGACGTGAAGCAGGGTAAAATCCCTGTAACAGCCTAGAGTATTTTCTAATGACTTCAAACATGCCTCAGCCTCGTTTAAAACCAAAATGATTCATTCTATAATTACAGATTCAGAGCTTATGATGGGACATAACAAATGCACAAAACAGCATCAGACATCTGTCTTCTCCACATACCAAAGACGTTATGCAGAAAAGAGATGATGGTTCATTCTATCTTATGTTCGTTTCAGTGTCTTTGGTGTGCATTGCATTCATACTTTAAATGAACCTTGAGTTTGTTTTGAAGCAAACCAAGACCAACCTGCTCTGGGGGTCTCAGTCCACTTATTTGGTGCACACCAAAGTTCAGATGGCAGGATGGAGAGCTCACTTACAGAGCAATTGCACCAAGGTTCATTTTAATGAAATCAAAAAATCTGAACACACTATTAGACCAATTAAAAACAGCCTTTACACAGTAACAGTAACTGTTTACTAACTAAACAAATTGCATAATAACAATTAGTTGATTAGATGTCAGTCCATTATGCTATTTTCCTAGTTTAGAACTGTTTTATTGGACAGTTAGTTGATTTCTCTTTGTTTCTTCTTAAATAAGTGAAAAGAAAAGTTTTTTATAATGTGGTTTTGCAGTTTTGCTGGTGCATTTCCTTCATTCCAACATGTTTGTAATCTCCAGAAAGAAAACAGTGCTGTGATATACAGACAGGTGACAAAGGAGAAACCAACATCAGATGGGCCACCACAAGCTGCCAAAACAGCTTCCATGTGCCTTGGCAGGGAAATCTACGCTGGAAGGATGAAACAGGATTCTTCCAAAAATATTCCCTTTGTTGGTTTAATAATGGTGGTGAAGAGTCTGACATGTTGGTCCAAAATCTCCTACAAGTGTCACATTGGGTTTAGATCTAGTCTGCGAAAGCCATAGCATATGATTTACTTCATTTTCATATTCATGAGATCATTCAGTGACCCCTCGTAACCTGTGAATGAGGGTATTGTCATCCTGGAAGAGAATACTCCCATCAGGATCAAAATGTTTCATCACAGGATAAAGGTGGTCAGTCAGAATAACTTTGCATTTGTCTTTTTATTTATGCACTGCCTCCTTCCTCTAACATCCCTCTTTATGAAGTAGTGGATGGGCTGTTCTTGCTGTAGCAGTCTCGTCACGTTCTGTATTGACATTCTCGGTCACCTGAGGAGCAGCTATTCTTCTGTTTTTCCTTTTTTTGCACTAATGCACAAGCATCACGCTCATTGAATGTGTGCTTTCATCCAAAGTTTCAAACTCTGTATAATGATGTCTTTCCTATAAGTCTACATTCAGATGTCATTTCAGTCACTGTTCATATAGAAACACTGACTAGTTGAGCAGTCTTTGGGACTGAAGCTCCTGCCATCCATGTCCCAATAATGAACCATCTTTAAAAGTCACTTATATCCTTTCTTCTTGCCATCATGTTCAAAACCTGAGGTCAGCTAAGCCTGCTCAGTATGTTTATACCTCACAGAGAATGATAGGATGCTAATTACAGGATTGTATGCAGTACATCTGTCTGGAAGAAACTTCACTTGTATGTTTCATCTCTTTTATTCAGCTTTTTCATTTAGCTTGTCATCTGTCTGTGTGTAATGAATCATGACAAAATCTTCAAGAACTGTATTTTTTTTTTCATTTTTTGCCATATTGCAGACCGTTGCTTTAGTGTACATTGATTTAAGGAGATTTTATTCAAATCAGTTTTAAAACATTTTGTCTGTCATGAAGTGTTCACATAACATGAAGGGCAGCATTTTTAGTCATATGAAGCTGATGATATCATAATGATATGATAATGTAATCAGTAAGTAATTGAAGTATCGTTTTATCGGTCAACCAAGATTCATTATCTGTGATGATTTTGAATCTACACAGCACAATTCTGGCCTTATCTGCCAAATTATACCGTTTTAAATGTTTACCTTTTTTAAATCTTGCACTGAAGCCTCAAAAATAGCCTAAATATAAAAATGTATGTTTTTGTGATGCTGGATGTGAACAAATCTAATTCATGTGTAATTGCGTTGCACTGAAATGACTTATGGAGATCTATGTGAGTTTTTACTGAAAACCATCAAAGTAAATGCTATATTTCTCTTAATTTTCTAGACGCATTAGTTCTTTTTTTCCTGGCTTCCTGTATTCTCTGCTCTGGATTTGAGTGGGTTGTCAGTGTCAGAACAGTAGTGACTGGCGTACCTGCTCATTTGCCATGCTGCAGTAATACGTTTGCCTGTCACTCCGTTCTCAGCGGCTGGAGGGCGATGAATATTCAGCTTGGCTTTCAATTAAAACGTTGTTTGTCTCCGCCCCTTTGCGATGCTGTGCCCAGGCTGCTGCCAGCTCAACCTTCTGCCAAGATGCTGTCAGACCGAGTCCGGTCAAGAGTAGCACAATATGAATATGGAATAAGTTATGACTTCACAGCCCCAATGTAGCAGCAGAGTAGCGCTGTGGGTAGCATAGTGCTCTCCTAAAAGTCACACAATGAGCTCTAAATTCAAGGAAGACACTTTATATTTGCAATGTTAATATAAAAGTGTGTCTTGAATGTGGTAGATTTTGCATCATATGAATTAGGGCTGTGAAGTGTATCATTTGTTAATCATTATCACAGAGGTAGCATTCTTAGTACTGATGTTGCAGACGTACCCAAGCACTGAGTGGCTCACACGAGCCAACAAATGTTAATCATTTACATGTGCAGAAATTTAACGCAGACTAATCTTTAACCCTCATAATCTTAATATTCGCAGGAAAGGCTCTAGATACATTGTATGTAGAGCATAATTGCAGCATGGTGCATATATTTTTGCTAATTTTTCTAATAGGATTTTTGGCTTTTTTTAGCTAATAATAGTGTAGTTGGACCATATGAAGTAGAATTTGTGAAGTTTGACTTACATGTAATAAAATATTATAAAAATATTTGTAGTAGAATACGTATGAGAAATACGCCCATGCGTAGTGGGATATGTTGTTCATGGCTTCTATGTAATAGGATACTACAAGCATTTTGGCTTATATGTAATACAATACTTAGCTTTTGGCTCATATACACAGTTAAAAATAGAGGTTCTGTGCATGTACATTTTTTGTTCATCAAGTTACAAATTATGTAAATGTTCCCTCAAAGGTTCAACAGTGAGTTTAAGGTCGATTTGTATACCTTAAATAACTTTCTCCGGGTGAAAAGTACATATTTGTACATAAAACGTAATGTTTTAAAACAGAACAATAAAATAAAAAGCCTGGAGACGAGACGGAGTGTGTGGAATCATTACAACTTAAATAAAATTTCAGTAGATTATGGTGCAGTTATGTTCCTAAGACTTAAGCTACTGAGATGTACCCTTGAGGGTACCACCCCAGTGACAAGAGGGGTACTGCCGCAGTGACAGTTTCAGTACAATATGCTACTTTTACCTTAGATATTTGGGATTTGACTCATGTAGCTGAAATGTTTCTGCCTTAAACAGCACAACACTTGGCGTTAACTGTAAAAAAAAAAAACTAGTATTACTAGTATTGTTTTTTTTTCATCTAACCTACTCATTTTTCATTGCATTGTTTCATTTAAAATATCTATTTTGATTTCATTTAAATGGCTAAATGGGTTATTACCACACAGTCTGTTTTTAGGTTGAACTAGTGAACCATTTTTAAAGTGTATTTGAGTTTTGGCTTATGTAAAAACCCAATTCCAAAAATAATTGGGACAGTATGTAAAGTGGAAATAAGCATACAAAGGTGTGATTTTGAACTCTACTTTGACCTGTGCTTGAATGAAAACAGTATGAAGACAAGATATGTTTTACCTTGTCAGCTTGCTTTTTGTTTTTTCTGTATGCACTTATTCCATAATTGATGCTTGCATGTGCTTGATTGATGCTGCAAAAGTTGGGGCAATCTAAGGCTAGGAATAATTAAAAAATGTTAAATGTTCGAAAGACACCCAAAACAGGCGATGCAATTATTCTTGGATATAAAAGGGGCAACTAGCTAAGCTTTAGTGCTTTAGAAGCTTTATGGTGGGTTGATGCTTCTTCTCTATGTCAAAATGCATCACCCTCTACACTGCATAATATCTTCAAAAGGTTCAGAGGATCCAGAGATATCTTTCCGCAAAGACGGAGGCCAAAAAGCACAAATGGATGGCCATGACCGTCGACCCCTCAGCAGTGCGCTGAAAACCAACGTGTTTTCTTTGATGGATCTCACCGACTTCTCTAGGATGCAGCTCATTTGAAATAAACTGATGTACAGTGGAAACGTATTGTGGTCAGTCTTTTAGATTATTTATGAAAATACTGGACGTCATGTCTTCTGGGCCGAAGAAGAAAAGTACCATTGAGACTGTTACCATCGTGAAGTTCAAAAGCCAGTCAGTGTCTGTCTTTTTAGGGGGTGTTATTGGGCAACTTGTACAACTGTGAATGCCACGATAAACACATTTTGCAGCATCATATGCTGCCTGTTAGTCTTTTGCAGGGACGTCCATGTTTATTTCAGCATAACACCAAGCCACATTCAGCACGTTACAACAGCATGGCTGGGTAATCAGAGAGTGTGGGTGTTAGACTGGCTTGTCTGCAGTCCAGACCTGTCTCCCGTTGAAAGCATGTCTTATTAAGCTCAAAATATGACAGAAAAGGCCCTATATAGTAGCACAGCTGAAGACTTGTATAACAAAAGAATAGCAAAAAATAATAGTTGGAAAACAGGACTAATTGTTGTCTTCAGTTCCCAAACGTTTATTAAGTGCTGTTAAAAGGAAATGTGATGTGACACAATGATAAACATGCTTTTGTCCCAGCTTTTTTGGAAGTTGTAGGCATCAATTTTGGATATTATATATATTTTTGGATCATATATTTACAAAAAACAATGAAGTTCATGAGGTACATCAAATACTGTATATGTGTACTCTTTTCAATTTAATAAGAGGTCAAACAGAATGTATTGATTATTACTTTGTTTTTATTGGCATCAACACTTGGGTCAACACTTGGGTGTTGACTCATACAGCAGGTTGCAAGATATAGTAGGTTACCTTGTTATTTGTCTAAAATGTACTCTTAAAATGAAAGGTTTTAAATTGGTTTTTTACTTGGGTGTACAGTTGTATAACAAACCTTTAATTGATATAGAAACTTAATATTATATGGAGGTTCTTCAGACTTAAAAAGGTTCTTCACATCCACTTTCTGGATATCCAGAATGGTTTTTAAACATATGTTGTTGCATTATTGGCTTATATGTAGTAGAATCTTAAAATACAATCCATCTAAACATACTATATTTGAGGATCAATGAGAAGGCACCTTTACAGTTGTGGCATTTGCAGTGGATTATTTGTATCATTACAGATTAAAAGTTCATTATCAAAGGACTTGGACCGCCTCCAGCGAGATGTGGTAGAACGTAATCTGTTGACATGGCTATACTTAAGCATGTCTTTTATGTGGTTAGATGCCTGTTCCTGTTATCCGCTTGCCATTCATTTATATCAGCAGGGGAGCCCTGAAATAAGTTCTCCCTGCCTTCGTTACTGATAGATGCTAAAATCTCGTTATGCGACTGGTTTGGTATACATGACAGACAAAATGAAAGTGTCATCTTTCTAGTGCAGCATTAAAAATAAAGGTGGCAGAAAGTGTTCTTAGGATCAAAAGCTACATAAGAACACTTTGGGTTCCTTAATGAACCTTTTGATGGATGTATTTTTAAAAACAATCTTTTAGTAAGTGAGATATGAGCTGATTTTAATTTACAGAACCTGCACATAATTCAACCTATACCAGTTAAAGATTTAGGCCAAGAACCACTGAAGAACATTCATTTTTAAGGCATCTCACAAGAGTAACTAACTGCAACTGTATTTCTTGGGTTTTCAGCTTTCTCAGTCTTCCCGTTCTTTGCTCCCTCCCTGCATTGTTTCCCTCGTCCATTAGTATTTAAAAGAGGGTGTTATACAAAGATTATCACTACATGTGACAGGACCGTAGGGGACTTGTAGCATGGAAGGAAATCGGTGTGATATCCATTGTGGGCCTGCTGAATATCTGCGTAAACTGCAAGATTAATTTGAGCGAAGACGGCTTGCAAGGGGAGGACTAAATTTGTTCTTGGTTGTGGGAGGCCACGGTTTGTTAGCTTGATAATCCCCGCTCGCTGCACGTGGAAATGGGGAATTAATGAATATGAAACAGATATGCTCAGTGAGCTCATCTGTATCGGATGCATCACCATCTACAGTCAGCGATTCAGAGCGAGCAAATGTTTATGCCATCATGATTAGGTCATCATAACAGCTATTTTATTTCAAATCACTCTGATTTACAAGTGAGCGTAGTACATAGAAATGCTTAATATTCACTCGTTTCTTACTGTGTAGCTCGGGTTCTGGAGTTTCACTGGCCTGTATATTCAGGTCTTTTACCTGCTCTAATGCACATGACCCACTAACCAGCTATGTTTCATACTTGTCAGCTAAATCCTCTTATGGAGAAAATATAAAGCTAGGAGATGGAAACCTATTGTGGGGGACAAACCCCCCTCCAAACCTGTGTACTGAACTTTTTGTTATCATAATTTAGGCATTATTAATACAATTTAAACATTTTTCTATTTATTACTGCCATTGTTTTAAAAAAATCTCTGCCAGTATTTTATGAATTTATTTGCTTACCCAGCTGATACAAATATTGATCATTAAACTCAATAGTAATAACAAGTGATCTGAAATCTGTGTGTGTATATTAATTTGTTCTAAATGCTGTGTTGTGTTGTATTAGCATAGAGCTTACATAAAAGGATTCTGTAATGTCAAATAGATCTGCGAGATCCTTGACAATTTGCTATTGCGTAGACTGTTGTAGACTGTAGACTGTTTAGATGATTAGCATCTATTTTTTCTCTTTGTAAATGTCAGTGTGTTTACTATGAGGCAGCTATACTGGCTGGTGTCATCCAAATACATAGACTGGTTTGGGCTTAGTAGTAGTAAAGTGTAGGGCTTTAGGGCTTAGTGTAGACAAACATTTCTAATAGTTTATATATATATATATATATATATATATATATATATATATAAATATATATATATATATATATATATATATATATATATATATACAATAACAAAAGCCTGTAATAGTTCTGATGAACTAACTGGAGAACTTTTTTTTTTTTTACTTTTTTTAAATGGTGCTGCGTAGCACATGAAGTTTTATGACAGGTGAGAATGTGAAACCTCTTTTACGTTCACAGCCATGAGACTGCAGCCAAAAAGCAAAAGAAAATTGTGTAAAAATGACAGATAAACCTTGAGACTTGACAGCTGTGATGTTTGGACCACACCTTCAACAGTATGTTGTACTGTGAGCACAATCAGAATTGGCCAAGATCTGAATTGCTCCAACACAAAATCAGCAACTGGCCAATTTCTTATATTTATTTTGGATCAGTGTTGAATAAGTGGTTTTTTTTTTATGATGTAAATAACATGAGGCAGGTAAGTGCTATATATGAACACTGCTGCTACACTTGTACTAAAATATAGCAGAATTATGTTTGACTCATTGCGCTAAATAGCAGTTGACTCTTACATTTGATGTACTTTAATTTGATTTCTTGTCATTTAATGGATGGCTTCATTTATCACTTAATCGGACTATAACAAGATCAGAGTTGGAATTAGCCTTAAAAATCATGATCATTTCATCCCAAGAGAAGCGACTGTATGACTGCACCAGGGCAGAGAACTGTGAGAACAAGAGTTCTGGGTGGCTTCTAAAGAAGAGTAGAGATAGGAATTTACTGGAAGGAGTGGTTCTCCTCCCAGACTTTAGTTATTTCATAACTCTGTGATTTTATATTATTACTTGCTCAGTTGTAGCTCATTGAACACATTTAAACTTTTATTCAGTGCTATATTTGTGTTAATAAGTAAAACCTGCTGTTGAAAAACACTGAAATAATCAGATATGCAGACTCTGTGAAATATGCAGAATTTGTGAATGCAGAATGTAAAGTGAATGTAATTGTAAATCATGTAGCATAACAGTTCTAACAATATTAATGCTACATATCTATGGGTTAAAGGTCTTTCTAAGTAGAACAGGGTGTGCTAGAGCAGTGCAGCACAGGCCTAGTTAGAGAATGAAGTTGTGAAGCAGCCTGTGAACCCACCCTGTTGATGATGGAACAACAAACGCTTACAGCAATGCTTCATCCTTTCTAATATCTATCATCTAACCCTTGAAGGAGTTTCCCAATTAAGTGAATTTTCATTGGCACAAAATAAAGGACATGACACTTTGTTTCAATAATAAGCAAGACTGTAACACCTTGTGTAAGAAGGTGTCAACAGAACTGAGGTGCTAATGGAATTAACAAGTGACTTTATACACGACATGCCTCTCTCCTTTAGAGCTGTATGACATACTGTCAGCTATGAAGATAGATAAAAAGTTCAAAACAATATTCAGGCTTTGAGATGGCTGCTACTCTAAAGTTACAGTATGTGGTGTTTTTTGTCCATTTAATAGACAGCAGTATGTCATATAATGTCAGAAACCACATAAGCAAATCTATTTGTGATTACTTAACAGTCTGAAGTTTTACGGAAGCATGTAGTGATTCAGGTATGCTGTAAGCATGGTGCTAATTGGTGGTATTACTTATTTGCTTAAAAAGATTTGTTGCTCCAGTGCAAAACTAAAAAAACTAATCTTTGGAATAAATTGGTCAAATTAGATTTTTCGTCCATCATTGAATGTTGAATTTGACTTTTTTGAGTAAGCACTGGGGCTCATTCAGAGCACAGTTTAGCTCGTTAAGCACATATTAATTTGTTTAATTAGAACAATGATTAGAGAAATGCTACTAACCTACATGCCTCTTCATGTAACCAAATAAAAATGGACCAATTTTCGACTTTGTTAAATAGGAAAAATATAACATAGTAATGCTTGATGATCTTGCCATGATGCATGATATGTACAATAATATATATATATATATATATATATATATATATATATATATATATATATATATATATATATATATATATATGCGTGTGTGTGTGTGTGTGTGTGTGCATGTGTGTGTAATTTTTTTTTTTACTGAGCTTTGTGAACATGTTGGAATGGACAAAAACAGCAAGACCTCATTTAGAGACTTGCTTCCAGTGTTTAAACATTTGCAAAGAAGAAACAATAAAACAAATCAAGCAGTTCTACAAAGTAAACTAGAAAAAATGCATTTTCTACAGAGTAATTGCACAGCTTAAGCTTGCTAAGATGTTGCTAGCTGGTTGGTATGATATTCCAGGTGGTTGCTATAGTGTTGACAGGTGGTTGCCATGGTATCCCAGGTGGCTGCTAGTAGGGCTAGGTGACAAATTGAATTTTATTTTCAATTACAGCTTTGGCTTCCAATGATTATGAATACAAAAGAATTGATTTAAAAAATAAATAACTCATATGCATCATTCCGTTTGGCAGTGATGTTCTCATTTTGTGCTGTGTTTTAGACTGTGCATCCCTTTCCCATTTTTTGCTTTTAAGTTGTTTTTCAGCTGAATTTGAAGTTCAAGTTTGAAGAAATCTGTTGTTAAGTTTTTTTTTTTTAAAGTTCAGTAAGTGCACAATGTTTCCAAAGGAGTGGTGGACGAAGTACACAAATCATGTACTTGAGTTAAAGTAGAGATACCTAAGGTAAAATATTACTCCAGTAAAAGTAGAAGTGCTTACTCTAGACCTCAACTTGAATAAAAGTACAAAAGTATTTGCTTTCAAATGTACTTAAGTATCAAAAGTACTAAAAGATTAAGTATGACTCTAAAGTCCCGTTATCATTTTTGTAACAAGACTCGCTTCATGAACTCATTTTAGGTGAAAATACTCCAGTGTCTCTCTTGGTAAACCAGTCTTTTAATAGAAGGTCATTAATTAGTCTGACACTGACGTCTATTAAAATGATGTGATTGTGAGACACAAAACACTGAAGGCAAACAGTTTCCATCAGGGAGAACCGAGTGGCTCTGAAATTACTTTTTATGAACAAGCAAAGTTTCAGTTTAAGATTACTTTGTAACTTAGTTACAAGTTGAATAAAAACTTTAAACTCAGATTCACAAATGAGTTTCCTTTACTATATTGATCTGTAGGCCTCTGTTCATAAACATAAACGAACCAAAACTAATTTACTATAAAATGAAAGTGTTTGTATGAATTCAGAAAAAAAAGAAACACGCCAGTCACGACTGCATATTTCTATATTGTGGTCTATTTACACAAAGTTAGGTTAGTTCATCATTTAGGTGACAAATGTGCTCCCAAAATTTTACGCTGCTGCCACTGATGTTGAACCGTGTGCTTGCACTGGGTCGGTATGACCAACAGATCAAAATAAGCTCAGAACAAAGTGACCACTGTGCCTGATTGGTGTTCTTGCTTTGCACTTCTGTTTTGTTACATTTTTATACACACAAAAACCAAAAGGAACGACAGATTTCTCAAAATGTAGTGGAGTAAAAAGTGAGATAGTAGCCCCTGAAATGTAGTGGAGTGAAAGTAAAAAGTCACCCAAAATGGAAAAACTTAAAGTAAAGTACAGATACACAAAAAAACTACTTAAGTACAGTAACGAATTACATTTACTTAGTTACTGTCCACCACTGTTTCAAAGTCAGTTAGTAATTGTGTTTAAATAATCATGATCTCAGTATTTACCAAAATAATGGTGATTGTGATTTTTGCCATTGAGCAGCCATAGTTGCTAGGGAGTTGCTAGGTGTTTTTTGGTGGCTGCTATGTTGTCCTACATGGTAAATACTGTTACAAATGGATGTTTTTCATATTGTAAGCTGCACACACTTTTGCACTGCATTCAATCCTATATATCATAACAAAACCAAATGTCTGATCAAAATGCTGTCGCAAACGTTATTCCTGATCAGACAATCCAGACCTGGAATAGTGTCAAAATCCTGAAACCTGTGGGACGAGTTAGTGGACAAAAACTGGCAGAAAAATAAGAAAAAGAAGGGTAAACCATCGGATAACAGTAGTGTTTTCACTAATCACTAATTAATAAGATGTGATGATATCATAAATTGCTGAAATTCAATCAGCTACTTTTAAGGTTGTTACACAAAAAAGTGCCCGAATATTAATTATGAGGATACAGTTTTTCTGTACTAAAACTATACACACTGGCCACGCCATCACTTTATGAGGGTGAACTTTGCCTTGGTGTTTGTAGCTAACCAATCAGGGAAAGGACAACAGGGAGTTTCTCTGTCACTCACAGCTGGGATCTCTATAGCTCAGTTTGAATTGCTTTTGGAGATCCACATGAGACTTAGCTCAAATGTCTTCAAGGGCATGTAAGACATGCTGTGCTCCTCACAGAACAGGCAAATGGTAACACAGTGCGACTTTCCATTTTAGAAAAGTCAAGTAGCGTGAAGAGCTTCATTCAGAAGCTGAAACTTTGAGTGCTTCTGCTTGTTTGTAGCCCAGCTGTTTTGGGAGAAAAAGTTTCAGTTGCCGAGACACAGCTGATCCATCACTGTCACCGTGACTATGGATAATGGTTAAGTATTACAGTTGGCTCATGGCTCCAGTAAAACTTCGCAAAAATCAATGTTGCAAATTCGCCTTCAGAAAAATTGCATTTAGGGTGGAAGATGTTATCAGTGTGTAAAGGCCTTTACTCTGCAGTTGATGTAGTTACTATAAAATGCCTTTTTATGATATAGTTGTTCAGTGTTCTAGAATACATGGCATACTCAAAAAAGCATAGTGAAGTTCTGGCAATAATGATAACATATCGTCATATTGCCCACCCCTGGTGCACAGCAAACACTTGAACCTAATAGGAAGTGCTTGTTTTAGACATTGCAGAGCAGAGATAAAGCCCGAACTGCACTTATCTGTTGTCTGATCTCTTTTGGCAGAAGTGTACTGAAGGCTTTGCTAGCAACATCATAAACAGTGGTGGTGCCATTGCCATGCGGAGGCTGTCTTTGTGCTGCTGCAGTGCTGCAAGAGCCTCCGTTAGGACAAATTATTTATTATGTTCTTCTCCTCAGAGGCCTGCGCTGGCAGCCTCCCATCTCCTCTATATACTGGAGCACGAGAGCAGATCACACGCTTCCATTAAGAACTGAAATATGGCACGCCATATTCCCAACAAGTGCCTCATTTGATAAACTCTCAGAGAAAAGAGATAGCATCCACTTTAATACAGAAAAAATAAAATGTTTATTTGTTTTATTGGTTGCTAATGCGTTAAAAGGTGCCCCCTCTGACCCGATCCTCTCCGAGTAAATACAACAGGAAATATGAGGTTATTTATCTGAGGTTTCCCTTTCATTAAAAAAAAAAAAAGTAAATTAAAAAAAGAAGAAAACTGTTCTTGGCAACAGAATCTCTCTATCCCCCCTTCTCTATACATCGACAATCAGCGATTCCGCAAAGGCAATAAAATGTGATCCAAAGAACGGTCAGACATTCCACGGAAGAAAACAACTATACATTTACATGTCGTGACATTTACCTCTACCTAGTTATATAAAAATGTACAGTGTCACATTTTTGTGTCTCAGTGCAAGTTCAGGAAGGAACGGAAATAACAGAAAAAAGAAAATCCGTGCCTCATGGCCCGTCCCAGAGTTCACATTTGCGGTTTGTGTGTACTTGTGAGTGCGCTCATGTGCTTTAAATGTCCAAGTGTGTCCCATTTCACTAAATGCAAACACTTTCCAATACTCTGTCAAATCTGAAAAAGACTGAAGTTGTACATCATTCTGTAATTGCTGTCTTACTCGTATTAGGATCTCAGGATCTGAGTTAGTTTTCTCTGTGATGAAAAGGGGTGTTTTGGAAAAATCGCCTCCATAGTGCCCTGTGGTGAACAAAAATGTTCCAAACCTGATACATGATGTCCTTTGTACCTTTCCCCTGAATGTCACCGAGTCATTTAGCAGTAAAAAAACAAAAATGCTATATGCTACAAGCAAGCTAACACATCTGCACACTGAAATGATGTCACATGAAAATAGGTGTTATTAAACTAACACTATTATGCCAACATCAGATATTCAAATTGTTAGCTACTACTGCCAAAGCAACTTAATTACCACATTTGACAATGCTTGCTGGTTTGTGTGGGGTTTTACTGGGAGGTTGCCACTGTCTTAAAATATCGACTCAGTGTGCAGCAGCATTTGCTTGCATGTAGCAGTAATTGGATTTCAGCTCCTTGAAGACCTCATGCTTCTGTGGTTAAAGCAGCGTTAAGAAAAATGCCAATATGATAAAAATGTACCAAATTTAGGACATTTTTGTTAACCACATGACAGTGATTTGTAAATATGACATTTTTCCCATAGAGAAAACCTGCCTAGATCTGATATGGCCCGACATGTTTTGGGGTCTATACACCAAGTTTATGTCCCACAGTTAAAAAAAAAAAAAGTTTCACAAAAAGTTAAAATTGTGGGAACTTCTGCAACTGGATGTACCAGACCAGCACACATGATCCTAATCTGGAAATTGCCTCAGAATGCTCTTAAAATCAACCAGAAACCAAAATTTGACATTAATTTTACCTTGTTAGTTCATGCACCTGTTCATATTAAGCACAATTCTTCATTGAAAAGGTAAAGTGTTGTGACTTTTGCCCATCTCAAAAACATTTTCTCATTTTGATTATGTCATGATGCACCAGTAAGTGAAGTAAAATGCCATCAACCAATAATGTCACTACCTAGCTATCACTGGGCAAAATGCTGAGCTAGCACTAAGGCCCTTAATAAAACCCACAGTGGCCTGCACAGGCATAAAACTGAACTAGTAACTCTGAAACCCGACCTGACCTGGTCCGACTGGTACTGCTAAATTTGAAGTGCAAATACAATTATCATACACACGATAACCTAGAAACCCAGATTATCACAGACACAATTTTATAGTGCTTTGCTTTGTTAATTAGCTCCTGAATTGACTGAGTGAGAATTAACAACAATAACAACAACAAAAAAAAACTACATACTTATCTGAAAGCTGAGCTTTTGCTGTAGCTGAAATTGAATTAACTTCTGGGAGGAAGTTCAAAGAAAGACTCTGATACTGATGTTGTTTCTGCACAATAGCTGCATCCACAGTAAATGTGTCACTGAAGAGGTGCCACTACAGTTCCATTGTAGCTCAAAAGGCTGTCACAAGCTCAACACTGTATGTGGCCAGTGTACTTTTGATCTGATATTACAACCAGGTCAGAATGTTTTCACAAACACTTCCCTGACTCCTTCAGAGATCTAAATAGTCCCCCTTTAGTGAGCCTTCTTTGTATTTTGTCCATGGTGAACATTTAATAAGCACTGTCCATGTGAATATGACCACAGCCCAACCTGGAACCCAATATTTTCTTGGGCCACATAACAGACCTCCACTCGTAAATACGTCACGGTCTGAAAGGAAAGCGCACTGTGATTTCTGTTTCATGTCAACTGTAAGTAAGAACACAAACAACAAGCGTGGACTTTGGAAGAGGCCTTTCAAATATATATCCACAAACTGTCTTCTCTAATGTCAGCCAAACCCTAAAATAGTTTTGGTCTTTTTGGATTCCAGAGGAAACAATAAATAATTACATGACACGTCTGTACAGTCACCGTCAAATAGCAGCAGCATGTTCAGCTTAGACTTCTTAAAAAGAAACAACAGTGCAATACTGTTACCACCACAAACCACCCCAACTTACCAGCAATGCAAAAAATGCTAATTAGTGTAACAATAAAGAAAACAAACAAAAAACAGAAACAGAAAACAACTCAAGTGTATTTACGTGTTCCCTCAGTCCGATTTTATTTACAGTGTGATGATGAGTTCTCTGGCTTTGTTTTCCCTTTTTTTCAATTCCAAAGGGAGGAGAGAAAAGGCAAACAGATGTCCGTGTGTTTGAGAAGCGTGTGGAGTGTTATCAGCTGGTGCAGATGCTGTTGATGGTGATGATGGCTGGATCCACCAGGCCCATCTCCTCGTGCTCGTTGACACAGAGCTGGTAGCCACAGCCCCGGCGGCGCTTCAGCGGGGTCACTTTGGCGTCGGGTTTGGCGCGCGGTGGCAGCAGGAAGCCCACACTGCCTGCGATCAGCATGTGCCAGATGCTGTGGATGTAGAAGTAGTTCTCCTCCGTCTCCACGAAAGCATACAGTGCCACGGCCGATGTGGCGATCATGGTGCCCGGGAAGAGGAAGAAGACCCAGCGCTTCCAGGTGGGTGGATAGCAGCGGCGACGGCGGATGGTACGCACAGTCTGAAAAAATCAAATTGTAACTTAGGACTTTTATAAACAAATTAGCTTCTTTCTAATGTTATACATTCACATACATAAGAACGATGAAATGTATGAACTCTTCCACCAGAGGGCAGTGTAAAACCTGTGTCTTGTCTGTTTAGTTTAGAAAAAGACACTGTATTATTTATGAAATACTACTGCAACTGACTAAATACACTGGTTGAGAAGCTCAAATGACCTCTGGCACTGAGTAGCAGAGTACAAAGCACAATTATAGCACATAGGAAGGATCACAGAAAATCATAAAGAGGCTGTACTCTTGGAATACTAATGGAATAAAACTCCTTCTTGCATTTTCTTGTTTAAGTGATCTGATCATAGTCCAATCACAAGGCATCCTGGGTGTGTTTACACCTGGCTTTTCATGTGATCAGTGCAATCCAAAATTGATGCAATTTGTTACAGTAATGTGATATTTTTTTCCTCTAACAATGTAGTGTAATATACTTGTGTCTATAAGACAAGATAATTACATACATGCTTTGCATTCAAAATATAGCATTTCTTTGGAAAATCTCTGCTACTGCTTCATGCTCTGTATCTTGAGCATGTTATTATGCTCTCGTGAGCATTTTTTTGTCATTTTTGCGTTCTTGTGTGGACATTTTTGAAAAAGTAAGATCTTAAAAACATCCAGATATATGTGGCTGAGGCCTAAAACAAAAAAAAAGGAGAAAAGTTTTATCTTCTAGCTAAAAATAGTAGTAATTTGCATCCTGAAGCCTGAATTTTGAAGATTACAACTTGAGATTTGTTAACTTGGCGCTGTTTGACGCCAGCATGTTACGACAGGCATGCAGTTAATATAGTGCTAATTGGTAGTTATAATCTTCCATTACTTCCTAGCTATATTAGCCTTATAAGACCATTACACAACTAAAAAAGTAAACTTCAGACACCAGCGTGTCTCGGTTGATCGCTGACATTCAGGATAAGTGCAAAACTTCTGTAATTTTTTTACCTATGCATGTGCAACAGACCAAAGTACGGAATATACTTAATATTCCCAAATGTGCAGCTAGAATAATACGTTCTCCTGTCCTCCCACCTATTTTGTTCCATTTGTGCTCACCAGTCTTCCATGTCCATTCACCTTCTTCAATACAGTAAACAATATTTTGCCCAAGGTTACAAATACAGACAAAGTTATATATGAAACAACAATGATTTATTTAATGATAGAATGCTAAGTAAGGCCCTAGGTCATACTATAGGCATTCAGTCACGGTTGGTTTATTGTAATGCTGTATTGATTACCTATGAATGTATATTTTTTTATCATAATTTGCATGAATAGTATTGTGATAATGGCACTGTATAAAGATTGACCCATCCCTAGCAGAAATATAACATCATTGCTGTCTGAAGAAAAATCTCCAAAATGATACCTTTCAGAGAGAGGCCAAAAATATGATTTACTTTTAATGTAAGTTAATGTACAATAGCTTAATTCCTAGCAATTTTGAAGCATTTTGTTGATCATTTCATCATGAAGTCTTCAGAATATAAAGAGAAACAGCTATCCTCAAATGTTTTTGGATAGTTATGTATAAGAACAATGCTTAAATATCAGAACCACAGCCCACATTTAACTGCATATAAGTCAGGAGTACAATGAGAGATACTTCTAGGTTCCACAGTTAAATGCATACATTTAAGCTGGTGGCCATGGTGAATTCAAAGCTATAAAGTGCTTCAACCTCCATGGATCCAGATATTTATGAAGACTGCTGGGTTAGAGTGCTACAAGCTGGAGCACTAAGCCCAGTCACACATGCTCCCTCCCTCGACACCATGCACTCCATTATTCCATATCACTCGGGCTTTCATTGATGCCATTATCAGTAATGCAAGCACTTCACCATGGACCAGCTTTTCACAAGAGCACTCACTGCATCGGGGGAAGAGTTGTAAATGCAATCATGAAAAAACGATGCGCTTTTTCAAACCTGGAGCTTCTCAGATTTAGTGCCATTCTTTCTCTGGCCATATCGCTGGAGAGTGGACCGTCTGTTATGTTGTGACCCCTTTGCGATGCTAATGTAACATTTAAAGCTGGGGAGATAAGCCATGGCTCCATTTTTCCACAGAGCATACTCCACAGTACCATGCTGATAGTTTTGACCAGCATGCAGCCTTGCCGAACACTCAGTAGACACACCAAGCTTGTTACTATCTGAATGTACAGAAAGAAGAATAATGCATTCTGCTTTCTATCCATCTATTTTCTTCCATTTCCACTCTGCATTTCAGCTACTATCGATGCAAACCAGTATTTTACCCAAAGTTACCAAGGTTATCCATGCCTAGACAGAGACTGTCCATGAAAAGCCAGGCAGTGTAATCTCTGAACATGTAAAATGTGTTCTGACACATCATATTTGGCAGGTGACTGACTGTGATTCCACCTACTGAGGCAAACTGTCCAATTTTTGATTTTTCAGAGGAGGGAATGTTGCTCCACTAAGGCACATACTTAAAAATAAAGATGCCAAAATGGTTTCCTTAGGGCGACTCTAAAGATGAACCCCTTTTCATTCCCTAAAGAACTTTTCAGTGGATGCATCTTTAAAGTGTGAAGATCCTTTAAATAATTTAAAGAACTTCTACAAGTTTAAAACTTTTCCTAGAACTGCATGTTCAAGCCGGGAACCCATTTAGGAACCTTTATTTTAAGTGCAGATGTTTCAAAATCTGTAATATTGACTTTAAAAAAAAAAAAAAAAAGTAGTTAAAAAAAAAAAAACAATGACAAGGCCAGAGCTACATACAACAGGCACAGTGCAAAATGTGCCTACAATGCAACTAAATGTATTGTTAGATGCAGTAAGACAAGAGCTTCAACTATGCATACCCCCACAGGGTGTATGGGGTAAGATTCAACAGGCACAGTGAAATGACAGCTGTTAACAAGCTTGAAACAGAACAGAAAATGAAAGTTCAGTGATGAACAGAGAGAAAAGTGTTATTTTACTCCATGACATGACATGAACACACAGACTGCCACATTCCACCACTGCATTTTATCACACACATATCTGGTCCGGAGAGTTTATACGGCATTATTCTGATAGTAAACATTCGATCAGCACATGTTTGAGGTACATGCCTCAATCTAACTGTTATGTATGCTTCCACTGTGAATGGAAAGGCCTCTTTTGAGACCTAACGAAAATGTATGCCTGATTTTAAAGCTGAAGGTAAACTGAGTTGCTCAAACTTTAGTACATCCAGCAGAATATGTATAATATGTGTAATATCTCAGTTCAAAGCCAGTTCCAAGAGGTGGTTTGCATTACATCCAAATATCTGTACAATAACACTATTGGAGAAAAAAGGTGTGTGTGTGTGTGTGGGGGGGGGGGTGTTATACACTCTAATTTCTTGGTTACATTTTGGCTGAAAAAAGGTTGAACATTCAATGAAAAATTATTGGTTTTTGACCAATCAATTTTTATGAGGAAAAAAAACATGACAGTAGGCCTCCTACAAGTCCTAGATACATCACCGATACAATCATTAAGTCAGTGAGTCAGTCAGTCAGTTAGAAGCCAGTTCCATGAGGTGCTTGGTATTTAAACATTTGTACAATACTACTATGGGAGAAAAAAGAGGAAAATCTTTGCATTAAAAATGAAGCATCATATAAAATCTTTCCATTAATCACTCCATATTCCAATAATTTCCCATTTTTTCACAGATTGACAGTAAACAGCAGGAGTTTCACCTAATTTGAATTACATTACATGAAAGATCGGTTCATCTAAAGTAAATGCCTTTCAACCTTTCAAGCTGTGACAGAACGGTTAAATGTAGATGTAGCTAAAGTTGCATTTACTGTTTTACTGTTTCATAACCCTCCATCTATATGCCTCTATTAGTCAAATAGGTCTTTTCTTTCAGCAAAATACAGATGATCCTTGACAGCTGTTATACATTTTCTACACAAAGTTGGTTTTTGGTGGATTTTCAGATGACTTATCAGAGGTGCTTCGCTCTGTTCTTCTATTTCCACACCCACACAGCTAGTACTCTATGTCCGACCTTTTGTTCTCACGTCCAAGAAGTCTTCTGCAGCGTTTTTCCTTTATTCTTAAACTTTTGACACTGTGTGTTCGGATTGTGCTCCCTCTCTTGCCTTTCAATGAGCCGAGCAGGCTTCTGCCCACCGCAAAGCAGAACATTTTCATTAATTGGCAATGCTTGACTTGAGCTGTTCTACATAGCGACACTTTCTCGGGTTCTGTTCTTTGTGGTTCATTGTGTAGACTGTGCTAAAGGTGTCATCTGTGATTGATGCCCATATCTCATGCACTGTACAATCTTGCTCGTGCTCATGCACTGGAAAAGCCTCTTGTCACAAATTCATATCTAGGGAAGAGAATATATCTGAGGATGTTCTGAACATGATGCATAATTTCTTTTGCTAGTCATTGAGAACTAAATATCTCTATATGTGTCTCACTTTGATGTGTTTATATATAGGTATAAGGGGCACTGGTAATACTCTAAAAATGACAAATGCTTGTTTTCAGAATGCTGCACTTTCAGAAAAAAGGTACAAAACTGTCACTGGGACAGTCCCCATCTTGTCAATGGGGTGATACCCTCAAAGGTACATCTCAGTAGTCAGGGAACATAATTGTTCCATAATCCGTTGAAATGATATTTTCTAAGTTGTACTGGCTCCACACACCCTGTCTCATCTCCAGGCTTTTTATTTTATTGTTCTGTTTTAAAACATTTGGTTATGAAAAGGTTCAAATATATACTTTTCACCTGGAAAAACTTATTTAAGGTGCACAATTGGGCCTCAAAACAAGCCACTGTTGTACCTTTAAGGGAACATTTACATTGTTTGTACCTTGATAACTGAAAATGTACCTGCACAGAACTTTTATTTCAGTGTCAAGTGTAAGGTGTACCAAATGTTTCATGAAAATATATGTTGAAATGAGTGCAGTCATAAAAAATGGACACACATTTCATATAGGACTGCAACTATTGAATATTTTCAGTTTTTAATAATCTTCCCAATAATATCCGGAATTGAAAAGTTTTAGTATCAGCATATGAAAGAAAACATTATAATTATAATTGTGCTAATGAATACATTGTATTTATTTTGCTAATAAATGAAACACATTGAAATATAACAAAGTAATGAAAAATTGCTGTTTTTTCCTAGCAAATTAAAATGCCTATCCTACCCAATCTGGCAACCCAATAGCAGCTTTTTAACCATCATTTTGAAAACAGAAACAACTTTTGGTGAACTTTTCTCAGTGAACAGGGGAGTGCTGAAGGTTTTTAAAGGTTTTTAAGTCACTTAAAAGAGAATGTGCTAAACTGAATCATTTTCCTTCTACTCTGGATAGCCAGCTGACAAACTGTAGTTTTCTCTCCGTAATAACCCAAATGGAAGGCCTGCTAGCTAGCTAGCTATCTGCAAGCTATACAAACCCTATTTGAACTGCACCTAAGGCCATATTACAATGCGTCCTAAATCTGTTTAGTCACTATGACAACTTCAGTTAGGACTGAATTTAGGACAATAGCTATTACAAAAGCTTTGGGAAATGAAAACTGAGACTGGAAGCAGCATCACCCTGTTCAAACTTCCACTTTATCACACTGCGACCCTATCTGGACTAAGCAGCAAATGATGATGATGATGATGATGATGATGACGAGTAAATGATTAGTAATTAGTAGTTTATGATTATTATTAGGATTACTTTTTAATAACTTCCCCAATACTGTATGCAATCATACATAATTTTATTTATAAGTTTATTAAAGTTAGATTTGTATCATGTTTATTGCTCAAACGTATTACTCCAGTGGAGCATTGATGTTTTAGAAAATTACTATAGCCTTGAGCTTAACAAAATGGTACACGATATGGACAAAAGAATGTGGACACTTGACCATCATCTATTTGACCTGGTTGAACCATGAGCACTAATATGGATATTCATTCCAAAGGTGTTCAGTGGGGTTGAGGTAAGGGCTTTGTGCAGGCCACCAGAGTTCCTCCACACTCTTTAATCATGTCTTTAAGGACCTCGCTTTGTGCAAAGGGGCATATAGGAAAGGGCCTTCCCCAAATTGTTACCACGAAGTTGAAAGCATTTAACTGTCTAAAATGTCTTTGTATGCTACTGGCCGAGCCCAAACCTTGAAATAGCTCATTATCCCTCCTCCACCAAACTGAATATTTGTGTGCCTTTGTACATGATTGTTCCTAGATGTTTCTCATTCACAATAAAAACAATAAACTTGTGGCAAAGGTGGTATTCTATAACAGTGCCATGTTTAAAGCCATTGAGCTCTTCAGTATGACCCATTCTTCTGTCAGTGTTTGAAGACTACATGGCTAGGTGCTTAATTTTATGTACCTGTTATCAATGGGTGTGACGAAAATATGTGAACTCAATAAATATGAGGGGTATCCACATATAATCTAGAAAAAACTCATTATGCATTATGTTCCAGACAAGAATTTTCCAGAATCATGAATTGAATTATTTTAAGTAAGGCTTCAATGTATGAGTTCCTACAACCCCAATTCCAATGAAGTTGGGACATTGTGCAAAACATAAATAAAAACAGAATACGATGATTTGCAAATCCTTTTCAACCTATATTCAGTTGAATACACTACAAAGACAAGATATTTAATGTTCAAATGGATAAACTTTATTGTTTTTTGCAAATATTCACTCATTTTCAATTTGATGCCTGCAACACGTTACAAAGAAGTTGGGATAGGGGCATGTTTACCACTGTGTTACATCACCTTTCCTTTTAACAACACTCAATAAGTGTTTGGGAACTGTGGGACAATAATTGTTGAAGCTTTGTAGGTGGAATTCTTTCCCATTCTTGCTTGATGTACAACTTCAGTTGCTCAACAGTCCGGGGTCTCCGTTGTCGTATTTTACGCTTCATAATGTGCCACACATTTTCAATGTGAGACAGGTCTGGACTGCAGGCAGGCCAGTCTAGTACCTGCACTCTTTTTCTACGAAGCTGTGCTGTTGTAACATGTGCAGAATGTGGCTTGGCATTGTCTTACTGAAATAAGCAGGGACGTCCTTGAAAAAGACGTTGCTTGGATGGCAGCAGATGTTGCTCCAAAACCTGTATGTAGCATTATTTTCAGCATTACTGGTGCCTTCACAGATGTGCAAGTTACCCATGCCATGGGCACTAACACACCCCCACATCATCAGAGACGCTGGCTTTTGAACTTTACACTGATAAAAATCCAGACAGTCCTTTTCCTCTTTGGCCCGGAGGACACGACGTCCATGATTTCCAAAAACAATTTGAAATGTGGACTCGTCAGACCACAGGACACTTTTCCACTTTGCATCAGTCCATCTCAGATGTGCTCGGGTCCAGAGAAGCCGGCGGTGTTTCTGGGTGTCTGGGTGTCACTTTGCATGGCAGAGTTTTAACTTGCACTTGTAGATGGAGCGACGAACTGTGTTCACTGACAGTGGTTTTCTGAAGTGTTCCTGAGCCCATGTGGTAATATCCATTACAGAATGATGTCGGTTTTTTATGCAGTGTCGCCTGAGGGATCGAAGGTCACGGGCATTCAATGTTGGTAGATTTCTCCAGATTCTCTGAATCTTTTGATGATATTATGGATGATGAAATCCCTAAATTCCTTGCAATTGCACATTGAGAAACGTTGTTCTTAAACTGTTGGACTATTTGCTCACACAGTTGTTCACAAAGTGGTGAACCTCGCCCCATCCTTGCTTGTGAACGCCTTTCAGGGACGCTCCCTTTATACCCAATCATGACACTCACCTGTTTCCAATTAACCTGTTCACCTGTGGAATGTTCCAAACAGGTGTTTTTTGAGCATTCCTCAACTTTCCCAGTCTTTTGTTGCCCCTGTCCCAACTTCTTTGGAACGTGTTGCAGGTATCAAATTCAAAATGAGTGAATATTTGCAAAAAACAAAGTTTATCCGTTTGAACATTAAATATCTTGTCTTTGTAGTGTATTCAATTGAATATAGGTTGAAAAGGATTTGCAAATCACCATATTCTGTTTTTATTTATGTTTTGCACAATGTCCTGACTTCATTGGAATTGGGGTTGTAAATGAGAACGGACAGGCTACCAGAGGGAAACAAAGGTAGCTCTCAGCTCAATTTTCAACATCTTTATCATCTGTTGTAAATGAAAGATGCGATTAAGTGGCCTGCATCCATAGTCTTGAATAGCAAAATGCATTCACTTATCCAGTATATTCAGAAAAGGCATTCATCAGTAAAATAGACTTCATCTACCACCTTTGTGAGAGGATCAGATCAAGAGAGAGCATATATGGATCAGATGGAGCATGAATTGATGCTTCTTTGACACTTGCCATGTTAGAATTCTGGCATTTTGCACCTCAAATTTAGCTACCACTTTTCTCACAGCTCGATGCTGAAAACAATTAAACCACACTGCGGAGCAAGAATGGCTCATATGGCTCAGCTATATTTGGCAGCATTATGATTCCGTTCACACTGTCAAGCCCGCCCATGTTTTCTGCAGGCGTTCTGCCATATGAAAGGCTATCCCTGAAATATTTATTTCTTTACTTTCAGAGCCATGATTGAGGTAAAAGTTCAACTTTTGTTGCTATTTTTGCTAAAAATGTGGGCAGGCCTCAGGAAGGTGCTCACTCGAAACAATGGCAATGATGAAATGCTAATTTATCACATATCTCTTTCTCTCTGTGTTGCTTGGTCTCGCTTGTTCTCCCTCTCTCTCATTTTATCCCACTTTGTCTGTCTATCCTCCTCTTCCCGTCACACATTGCTTCCACACGACTGCAGCCCTCTGCTCTGCTCCACTGATCTAATTTGAGCTAGTCTGTGCACATTCACCATGCTAAGCTTTGCCAAAACAACACGATAAACAAGCTGATATTAATGATCCTTAATAGATAAGCACAACATATTCATGCTGTGCAGTCATGGTGCTTTGCAGGCTAGATGAATTGTGTTTTCAGCTTTCAGAGAAATAAAAAACACCTGAAAACCACAAAGATGAATGCTTTGAGATTTGTCTATGTGGGATGCAGACCGAGGAAGAAAGATGAAGACATTTACATATGGCTATTAAGTAACAAAACTATGAGGAATAACACAACAAAGGCTTTGATTATGCTTGTAGTTACCCTTGAATTTCCATATATATATAATTTGCAGCCCATACACACACACACACACACACACACACACACACACACACACACACACACACACACACAGGCTAAACACTCTAGGCTAAACAGGCAGACATATGTAAATGTGTTGTTTTTGTGACATCACAAAAACGGTATATTCAAAATGGCCTGGCTTTGCACCCGAGTACACTCTCAGAAATAAAGGTGTGAAATTGTCACTGAGGCCGTACCCCTCTTGTCACTGGGGTGGTACCCTCAAGGGTACATCTCAGTACCTTTAGTCAGGGAACATAATTATCCCATAATCCGTTGAAATTATATTTTAATTGTATTAAGTTAATTAAGTTTTAAATTAAATTGTATTAATTTAATTAAGTTGTATTGACTCCACACACCCCGGCTCATCTCCACGCTTTTTTATTGTTCTGTTTTACATTGTGCTATGAAAAAGTTACTTTTCTCCTGGAAAAAACATATTTAAATACACAACTGGACATTGAAGCCACTGTTCTACCTTTGAAAGTACATTTACATTGTTTGTACATTGGTATACCTGCACAGTACCCTTATTCCAAAGAGTGTAGGGTGTGGTAAATTTTGAGAAAGTTCTCAAAATTTTCATCTTACACTGTGAAAAATCATTGCTTGGTATAGTAACAAACAATTTAACTGGATTTATTCAACTGAAAGAAATATTTCACATGAAACCATGTACAGCAAAATTTCACATCAGTTGAGATCTCAAAACCACTTCCACTTGTGGTGAATTTGATCTAATTAATTCTATAGTCATAACATTAATTTCTATCATATTGGTTATACTGTGTAGATCCTGGTTGGAGTTTATCCTGTGGGCCCCAGACTGAAATGGGAGTGGGATCTCAAGGTACTAGTGGAAGTTGAGAGGGTCCATTGGACAGGAGGGAGGCCCCCTGAATGTAAACAATGCCTATATATGGTATTAGGTGATCAGGGCCATTATGGAGGGAAAGGTATTTGGCTTGAAGAAGACCCATACATTGAAGGCTATCTTAATAGAAACCAGATGTGGGCTATATGTCCTCACAAACATATAAAAGCCCTGAGTTGGGAACGTATGTCAGAGAGGAATTTGGCTCTTCTCTCCAAGCTGATTCGAGAAGGCTTGTCTGTGACTTCGACCTCTCAATGCTAATAAACATCTTTATATGCAAGAGACGAGTGTCACCGAAGAGTTTGTTCCTACACCTTTACAGCATCGCTACTAAAGAAACCACAAGACACTTTTTCAGTGTACTGTTGTTTCAATAAAACAAGGAAAGTCTGATTTTCCATTATGTGGGCCCTTTAATACTGGCCTTCACGACAACAGAACAGGGTACATCTATTTGCTGTAACAAAAAACAGCATGAAAAAAAAGGCATGTTGACGTAGCCACAAAAATGAGTTGTAGTACGTAGTATGTACAAATCCAGTCATGATTAAATATACAGTAAATAATACTTTGATGTGACTGTGCTGTAACAATATATTGTGCCTCGAAGTAAATGGCAGCTTCTGCACTGCTTAAAAAACTTTCCCCCTTCTCTGTATGTATGAGCTCATCCATTTTCATGTAATGAAATGTCTGTTGCCTGCTGGGTACGCTGGCGCCTATACGTTATTCAAAACCTCATTTACAGCACATGTTTTACACATAAACACAGCGGTATGGGAAACAAATATCATCACACGAGGAAAAAGTCGGGCTTTCTGACTTTTCTCTGGTCTCTCTAGTCTCCAAGTCCTCCAAGAACTGCAGATATAGACCACTCTCTTCTCCCCCGCTAAATCGATTAGCGTAGCATGTTAGGCACATTCAGCAAACGATTCATGCTCATCAGTATCACTTCACCTCATGAAGACACCACTCACTCTTCTCCACTTTATCCTGCCTCACATCCACCACTGCATTCGACTCAAGGGAGGCTTCTCTAAAGCCAATGTTCACATCACGCTCTGGTGTCAGAGGCTACGGCTAAGCCCCCTCCTCTCCCGACACCCATTATTTTTTATCTGCTCACTTCAGGAAACACATTATGGCCCGGAGAGGAGTTAGCGAAAAGAACAAGCTGACTGGTAATGGAACTATAAGGGCATGACTAATACCGTCTGGATAAGGTAATGTCAGTGCCCTCCGTTTATCTTAGCTAGTGCGCTTGTGCGCATTAACCAAGATAAACGTGTGCTGCATTACTCCCTGCTAGTGTGTCCCCAGCAAAGAACAACACGCTAGACCAAGTGACCCAAAATGACCTGACCGATCGCAAATTAACATTTACTATATGCTCAAAGGGGCTGGGTGGAGGAAGGGCCAGAGTTAGCACTTTACTGCTAAGACTGAGAGGATCATAAACATAAACTGGTGCACTGCGGCATCTTCTACCACAAAGTATTTTATACAAGCAATCACTACATAGTCAAACAGACTTCATATCTGTCTTAGTCTTTTTCTAGCTGGCTACGTCTCTAAACTTTATGTGTGCAACTTGTTCTTGAATCAGCAGTGGCAGCTGTGAATCTATGCAAAACTGCCAAGTCTACTTTTAGTGTGGAGGCAATGTCTTGCCAAATCTTTTCCAAATACAGAAACTTATTTTTCACACAAGCTGAAGTGTCCTGACCCTGCAACAACACCTGTTTCTTTTCATCTCTGTGGCTGTGAATGCCCCTACTATGAAATGACTGTGCTGTTTTTTAAATGCTTGCTGCAAGGTTGCCAACCATGGTCAGGTGACTGAAGTGAGACTTTCAGGTGGCTGGAGTGAGAATTTAAACCAGCTACTTGATGGACCCCCAACTAGTCCACATTTTCTTCTGTAACTCAGCCATATTGTGTCTGATGATGAGGAGACAGCACTAACCCAGATACCAACTTGAACTTGGTAACTGAGCTTGTGGGATGGAGTGATATCAAAGCAATCTTGAAGAGAGAATCCTGATGCTCCAGTTTTCAAAGCCAGGGAAAAATGGCTTCCCTTTCACACCGCTTACATGCTCTGGCTGTGCTAGTGACACAAAAAGGGCAGAGCTGCAGGAGGTACAGCTAAACTCTTCCTATGATTATATTCTACGATTTGACCCAATAGGATGTCATCATGTAGTAAGAACATAAAATAGTTGCTTGCTGGTTTGTGCTGAGCATGTAGGTTGGGTGGCCATTTGCTGGTTAAAGATTTCATTGCAAAGACCCAAAACGGGGAGTTTCATAGCAAAACTGTGAGAGTAGGTAAGCCCGCTTGGCATTATATTAAAACCTCATTATTTCCTTTGAAACACCAGCAGCTCTTTCCATTGTGTTTGCAATTCATGATGAATGGACCAATAGCAATGGTCCAAAAATCGTGTATTCAAGAGCTCTTATCATGGAAAACCAAATGTTCTGTACTTTTCTTCGGAACAATTGTTTGATCCAACAATAGTAAACAGTTTTAACATTTAAAATGCTCCTAAAACAGCTCCTCAGTTTGCATTGACTATATATGGAAAACTAAGCTGCAAAACTGCCTGGTTTGATTTCACTAGTTTTGCAATGTCATAGAAACTAAGACATTAACATAACTAACTAAGACACAACATACAGAAAACTAAGAACATCTAAGAAAACTAAGACACGACATACAGATGCTTAGCCCCACCCACTTACACTGAAGTTATAAGGAGTGTTTCATCTTGAACTGCTTTTTGAATGAGGTACAATACTGGGCAGAATCAGAACAGAGCTCATTCATATCTATCAGTCTTAAAGGCACTGTAACAAGCAAGTTTCATTCTAAGGGATAAAGAGAGGTTGAACAATGAACATGTAAAATGAATTATGACTGTTTTTGGTACATAAAAACATGCAAATGTTGTAAGTAAAATAACAAAAATGCAAGAAAAATGGATGGAAAAATGGAAAAGTTTTCCTTCTATTAGAAAGTTTGGAAAGTGACAAAAGACATGCCATACACTGCTGCTAAAACACTTCTCGAGAAGCTTTACAGTATCTTGACAGGTAAGTCATGAATCAGTGAACAGCTCAGCACTGTTTCTGAAGATTCTTACCCAGGCAATGGCCATTATGCCCAAGGCAAAGAGGCTGGGGCCTAGCAGGTTCCATAGGCCATGGCGGTCCAGCTGCAGGGCCATGGACAGAGACATTGCCCCAAGCAGGTACAACACCTAGCAGAGAGAAGAGGAGTAAAGTGAATGTTGGACTGGGTTAGGCTGGGTTAAAGATGTCCACATGTCTTCCAATTAAGGGCAGCCTGCTGGGCCTACCTTCAGCCAGACAGGCAGTGTAGGCACTTTCTAATAAAAATGACCAATCCACCCTCACCAGTGCTGCCACACCGGTGCTGATGTGACGTAGGTGATTTGATTAGTGCTCACATACTGCTGCTCTCAGCAAAAACAAACACATACTCATTCTCCCTGGAGGGGAGCAGCTGCTGCACCTAGCCTGAGTCTTCCACATCCTCTCAGATATAAATACACACACACACACACACACACACACACACACACAGACACACATTTTGTCTCTTATAAGCCTTCACATTAATCTAACTCTTTTCCTCCCCATTCTTTCTTCCTTTAATTCTCTCTCCCTCCTGACTGCTGTAGTCTGGGGAAAAGCCAATAAGTAAAGCAAAGAAATGGCCTGTGTTAACACACACACACACACACACACACACACACACACACACACACACAGTTAGCTTAGAAAGTACTCCGCCTGGGTTTACTGCAAAACGACTGCAAGACATCATTACCCACAAAGACAAGCGTAACAGATTGGTGACATTCACATATTTATATTACACTTCTAAATGAAAGTCAGAGAACACCATTTATTTATTTAATTTCCAGTCAAAATGGCCATTAAGTACAAGTTATTTATTTTTCAGATGTTTCTAGGGATATTAGATTTCCACTTGCACCTGGAAGGGAATAGTCCAATGAAAATGAATGAACAAACAGAGGTTTCTTAAATTAAATTATTTCAAAGTTATAGAGTAAATACTACTGCTAAAAGCCTGCAAGACCTGGCAGACCATCAAAACTGTCACTATTAGATAAACAGTACTTTCTACTTTGAGAGAGAGGAGAGAATCACGATCAGGTATTTCTGTCCATCCTTCCACTGTGAGAAGACTCAAGTCTGAAAGGATGTGTAGCTGTCAGGAAAGCAGTTACTGAGAAAAAGGGAAGGGATAAAAGAGAAAAAAAAAACTTGCAAAATCAAAAAAAAAAGAAGCTGCTGGTGTTCTCAGAATAATGGACTGACCGTCCTAGCATCCAGTCTTTGACATCACTGAATGTGCTTGGGTTTACTTAGATCATGAGAAGCAGAAAATCAAGCAATTTCTAAGATTGAACTTTGGAGATGTTGAAAAATATCGGTGAAGATTTCTTTGAGAAGCTACAAGTAAGTCTACTGAAAAGAATGGAAGCTGTAATAAATGGTGAACATAATAAATACTGAAAACCTACATATTAATCATTATATAGTTTTTGAGGTGTTTATGTAATATTCTGTTAAATATATATTTTGTGCCTATTTTTCTTGGCATTGAAAAATAAACTTGACTGGAAATGAAATAAATAAAGGATAATATCCAAATTTCACACAGTGCTGAATAAAATATACACTCTTGCCAAGTGAGCCTTACCTGTTTGATGATGGATTTAAGTCTGGCCATAGCAATGACAGTGACCCATACAGACATGAGGGAGCCAAGAAAATCACAGAATTGGAGGACATCATACTCCATAATGCAGAAAACCACAATGCCTGGCTGATCACACGCATGATAGAACTACAGAAAGTGGAAAAAGAGAGTTTGATAGACTACTGAGTTTCCTTTTATTAAAATTACAATTAACCTGGGCTGTCAAAGTTAACATATTAATAATAATTGATATATAGTCACTAGTAATAGCAATCCAGGAGCAGCAAATATACAATGCTCTGCAATATATTGTACTCAAGATGGCCTATTATTGCAAACCCATCCTACTTGTGTCACCAGGTTCCAGTATATTCAGCATGCTACACTTGTTCAGTCATGCATAAACAGTACAGTATTCACAGAAGAACTCACAGTAGAGAAGAACATGGTAAAGATGTAAACGGAGGCTTCCAGCAGATAATGGCTGCGGATGGCGATGGCCACGGGCGGAACGAACATCAGGTTACTCAGACAGAGCAGCAGGGTGGACAGTAGTTGAAATCCATACGAATAAGCCTCTGTATTGTCTGTACAACCCCAGCCGTCCCAGCCTAGGACAGACATAAACACACATTGCTTTGGATGGAGTTTTCCAGAAGGCCTTGATTCAAGTACTAGTGTTAGGTGCAGCTTAATTACTGAGCCGCAATGTTAAAATAATGTCACTGTCATAGCAAAACCTCATATCTCTGACAGTTTTATAAGAGAAAGAAAAACTTTTAATTATCATTTAAAAATTTCTTCCAAGTAATTTTAGATCACTTGTGTGAAAATATTCTCCTTGCATCTTCAAGCGGTGTAAATGTAGAAGAGTAATGAAGGTTTTGATTTGACCATGATGCGATGATCTGTATGACTGACAACAATTACTAATTTAGCCTTCAAAAAAAGTATTTTCTCTGTCAAAGTACTGTAAAATGTAATGGCCATTACTATTTTTGAAGAAAAAAATGTATATAAATAAACCGTGCATACTTTATTTTTAGCACTGCTGTTAATCTACAGAAATAGAATTTCAGTTGAACACAAATGCAAACAATCACCTTTACTTCACAGATATTTTGTTGTGTTTACTTTAATACATTTATTTTTATCCTAGTGATTCTGTTAAATTACAGTACAAGGCAGTATCTAACAAACTTGTATCTAATAAATTACATGACTAATTTTTACCATCATTGAGAAAAGACACTTTTACTTTCAATTAACGGATTTTGTTTAGTACTCCTGCTGCTGCTTTTTTACAGATTTTTTACAGTGTGATTACTACAAAGTGAATCACAACATGATGTGCACTACATTTCCAAAAGTTTGTAGACACCTGCTCATCTAACATTTCTTCTGAAATCAAGTGTATTCATAGGGAGTTTGTTCCTTCATTACTGGAGTAACGCCCTTTGCTCTCATGGAAAGACTTTCCACTAGATACTGGAGCATAGTTGTGAGGATTTCATTGAATACAGCTACAAGAATATTACTGATGTTGGATGATTGGTTCTAGATCACTCCAACTCATCCCAAAGGTATCAGAAAAACTGAGGTGCTTTATATCCCACTAACTGAAGCTTGGCTTTGGTATTGTGACCTGAGGCTTGTGTAAAGCTGCTCCAGAGCATTCCATTGTACCTGCAGTGCTTTTCTATGGAGCTTATACACACTGTGTGTGCGCAATAGAATGATTGTGTCAGCAATGGATGACCTTAAAGTAGCGCACACGTGCATATCACAACCACATACATGCCTCCAAATTACCTACACATCCTCCTCAAACACCAAAACAAGAGAAGCACACATTCAGGCACACATTTGCAAGCTCATCTGTGGGTCTTTGTAAACAGCTTCATAAATATAGATTGGATGCTGTAAGCCTGCAGTGGTGTAAACAGTGTGAGGAAAGAGGTGCACTGCGCTCTTTTCTCACCAGCTCTTACCTCACATATAAAATATGAGCAAATAAGAACCAAAACAATCGCTTTGATTATGACTGCCTAATCAAGACTCAAACACGTGTGTGTGTGTGTGTGTATACACACACACACACATACACTCACTGGCCACTTTATTAGGTACAGTAAAATTGCTAGTAAAAGGTTGGACCCCCTTTTGCCTTTAGAAGTGCCTTAATTCTTCATGGTATACTTTCAACAAGGTGTTGGAAACATTCCTCAGAGATGTTGGTTGGTTTTTTGAGTTGCTGTTGCTTTTCTATCATCTGGAAGCAGTCTGCCCATTCTCCTCTGACCTCTCACATCAACAAGGCATTTTTGTCCACACGACTGCTGCTCACTGGATATTTTCTCTTTTTCGGACCATTCTCTGTAAACCCTAGAGATGGTTGTGCGTGAAAATCCCAGTAGATTAGCAGTTTCTGACATACTCAGACCAGCCCGTCTGGCACCAACAACCACGGCACGTTCAAAGTCACTTAATTCTCCTTTCTTCCTCATTCTGATGCTCGGTCTGCACTTCAGCAAGTTGTCTTGACCACCTCTACATGCCTAAATGCAGTATTTGTGTTAACAAGCAACTGAACCTAATAAAGTGGCCGGTGAGTAAATATATATATATATATATATATATATATATATATATATATATATATATATTTTTTTTTTTTTTTTCAGAAGCGCAGCCTGACTGAAGATTAATTGGATGTCAAAAAAGACGATCACTCTTTCAGACACTCGAGAAGAAAGCCTGCTCTTGTGCAAAGAATCAGAGGGAAATTAAAGGGGAAATTTTTCAACACCAGCTGTTTGCCCCCACAAATATTCATTAAAGGGGTAGAAGCGAATACGTGACTGACTACAGCGCTAGCAAGCTACAAAACGTGATTCACGAATGGCTCCGTAATGGGGAAGTAATTGAGAGGCCCTGATTAGCATATTTCCCAGCATTATCGTGCGTCCTCTAATTAAGCAACTGTTTGATTCGTGATCTCTTATTCACATGGAGACATGAGTGACATACGTGCAGCTGAATCATCCGACTTAACCTGCCAATTATCTTTGATTGGCGTTCGACTGTGGAGAGGGGCGATTACGATGAAATTATGAAATATCTCAGCGATTAAAATTGCATTAACCTTTAAACTGATTGCGATGTGCGGAGATAAAAAGAAAATAATAAGTTATTATAAATGAGAATGAGATATATATGTAGATACTGTTAATGTTGAAAGATAATTCCTAGCATTATACTCCTGAATAGGTTTAACCCTTAGAGGTCTAGCATTATCGCGATCGTTTTGATATGCTATTTTTTTCAAGACTGTATGCACTTTTCATCAAATTCAAATGACAAAACACCGTAAAAGTCATGTATACATTATGAGTTAGTAATGCAACATTTCCTCTGAAGTTAAGGTCAGAGAGTTTGTATCCCTTCTATCCTTTTGTATCCACTCTTCTGAGAAGGCTTTATACTACGTGTTGGAACATTGCTGTGGGGTTTTCATTGTATTCAGCAACAGTAGCATTAGTAAGGTCACTTACTGTTGTTGGACGATTGGTTCTGGATCACTCCAACTCATCCCAAAGTTATTGAATGGAGCGCTATGATTTCAGAGAATGCAGTTTCACTGCTTCACAGCCCATTTGCTGAGGGGCTTTATACCCCTCTAGCTGACACATGGCAGTGGGCATGATAACCTTAGGCTCAAGTGAAGCTGCTTTAAAGTATTCCATTCTATTGGCATTGCTTTTCTATGAAGATTATGCAAACTGTTTGTAAAATGAGTGCAGCTTAATGGCAATTAAATGTTTTCAAATATTCTGCATAATATGCAATAATAATGCAATCCTTTAATATGTAAAAAATGTGTATTTTGATGTGAATTGGTTTATTGTAGAGAAACTTAGTGACTGCTTAGTAAATGATTTTCACAGTAGTGGTGATAGGAACCAGAAGTCATAATGTCTATTAATATTGCCTTACAAAGCATTAATTTTAGGCCAAAACCTTATCATAAAACTCATGTCAGGCCTTAGACAACATGTAACAATTCTGCATAATAACTTTGTGTGCAGGAACTTTTAAAGGCACTGAACTTCTTGGATGTCTTGTTTCTATCACCACCACTGTATGACTAATTAGAAGGGGTGTCTACACACTTTTGGACATTTCTTGTTTTAGTGACAAATACAGCTACGGATTAAACTCAGCGGATGCCTTTTTAAGAATCAAGATAATTCTCAGAGGGAAAGTGGATGTAAGGTTCAAGACTGGTCACCTGCTTTGCACTCGCATGCAGCATACAGGTAGTTGTTGGTGCGGAGGAGCTTGCACTGGCCGTAAGTGCCACAGTCGTTGATGCATGGGGTCAGGTATGAGCGAAGATACACCTCTGCTGTTATATTAGTGCATGCCTCAAACCTGCAATAGACAACAATCAGGATGTTAACAGAGATGCTCACTTTTAAATATAAAGGTGCTAAACAGGCAGTGCCATAGAGGAACCACTAATATTGCAATCTTTTTCCCCTAAAAGATTTGTGAAAAAGACCAAAAGTTCTTGTATTGAACCAAGCCTGGTTCTTCAATGGCATTGCTCCAAAGAATCTGTGTGGGCACTTTTATGTCTAGGAGTGCAATGCAAGCTCCCTAATAAGCTTATATATATATATATATATATATATATATATAAATTCCCTTTCAGGAACATGTTTTAAGCAACCTTCCTCTGACTTTGAGAGAAGGGCATATTTAGATTTCTAGCCTGAGAAAAGCTGGAGTGGAGGAGCTACAAATCATCCACAAGTTGAACCAGAGTTCAGAAGTTCATATTTTCAGGTTCCACATAACCACAAAACAAGATAAAACTCTGAGATGAAAGGTGACCTTGTGTTTAAGGACAATGTTTTACATCTTCAGAAGCAAGTAGATACGGGGGCGGATTCCCCATTGTAATAGTGTGAAAGCACTTAATAGCTGCTGTTGGGAATTTTAAACAATGTTCTTAAACTTTGCCTGAACTCTCTACCTCGATGCCTACTTTGTGATAGTGCTTTTAAAAGGCAGAATTGTTTGAGCAGCACTGTGTTTGAAAGACTTTGGACTAGACTTGCTTGGCTTTGATACATCTCAAAGACGTAAATACAGCTTGACTGTATATCGGCAGAAAGGATACAGTGATCGTCTTTATATTTCACCAAAAGCCTCACACTGTCCTTCAGACAAAAATATAATTTACCCAATGTTCCCTCTTGCAACAAATGTAGTCAATTGGTTGAGACATGTTTGGTGTCTGAAGTTTACTTCTTCAGTTTTGTATTGAAGCTGTAAGGCTAAAGCAGCTAACAAGTGCTAGAAGCTTATACTTCACTAGTAAACATCTAGCAAACTGCAAGCCTAAATCATCACACATTTGCCTCAAACTGTGTCGAATTGTGTGAATGTGGTTTTGCCACCAGACTGTTCCTATACATGTACAATCATATGCAAAAGTTTGGACACTTGTGGTCAAATGATATGTTTTGTTTTGATTTTCTAAGTTAAAATAAGTCTGTCTACAGAGAACACGCTTTGGGACAATATACAACTACTTCTTATTTGCTGCATTTAATATACTATGAGGGAACATATAAAACATAAAATGGCTTTTGCTAATGTATGACACATTTTTATTTTATGTTATATTTTTTACAGTATGATAAACTCAAATAAATATAAATCTTGCACTAAATTTTGAAGAAGGCCATATTTAAGTTTGTTCCTTATAGAGGATGCATTAACTTATTCTCATTTACAAATCATTGGACTGGACTGAAATTTGTGCATATGACTGGATTTAGGTTTGTCTGTGTCCTGTTAAACTCACCCGCGCTCTGTGGAGCATAGAGATCGGAGGCTGAGGTACCAGGTCCCAGTTTGCGGGTATGGAATCCGTAGCTTGGTAATGTTTGTACTGGTGTTCACGGATAGAAGAAACCCTGAAATGGCTTCTGGAAGAAGAGAAACATATTTCATTTGGCTACTGCTACAATTATAACTTTGCACAGTTTAACATTTCAGGGTAATGAAAGTGCAATCACAAACAGAAAGATTGCTATTACCTTTTCAAAATGGCAGAATCATACCTGTTAAGCCACTGGAAATGAATGGTCAAACAGATGTAGTTTTTCATCTCAAAATTGGCAGCCTTTGTACATTGTTGTACACATAATAAGCAAACACAAATACACCTTTTGCGTTTCAATTTGAATTATGTCTCATTATGTTCACTTACAAAGGACATGTGATTGGAAATACATGGTTGAATTATTTCTAAATGGCATTTAACTTTGAATGAGGTCTGAATTATGTGGCTGTACAAAAGGCAAGAATGTGACAGAGCAAGTAAATACATGGTCAGGACAAGCGATGGGAAACACCAGCCCCCACCCCCCAAATATCTCATTCACTGGTCATCACAACACCACAATAACATTTCTCACAATTTTAAAAGGGAAATAACTCTAAAAAAAAAAAAAAAAAAAAAGCTCTTTGAAGAACATAATTGGTTCTTCTATGGCATCACTGTAAAGAACCCTTGCTGGTACCTTCATTTTTAAGACTGAAAGCACAAAGAAAAATACATAGATTAGATAAAATAGATTTTAGTTTATCATATACCTTATGAGTTCTCAATCCTGGTCCAAAATGTAGTACAATGCAAAAGTCAGAGACCGTTAATTTATTTCCAGTTCTTTTTCCTCCTGCAGACATATGGTCTCTTCCTAGGTGCAAAATACAGTGCATCCTAGAGGGCCTGGGACCCCCTATTTAACCTCTTGGACCAAATGAATGTCTCAAAATCCAAATTCTGCGGGGTCCCTGAAAATAAACTTGATGTAATGGCGAAAAATAGATGCGCAGATACAAAATCATCCATCCATTTTCTAAGCCGCTTCTCTCTGGAGCCTATCCCAGCAGTCTTTGGGCGGAAGGCAGGATACACCCTGGACAGGTAGCCAGTCTATCGCAGGGCAGACAGACAGACACAGACACACCCAGGGACAATTTAGCACATCCAATTGGCCTGACTTTGGACTGTGGGAGGAAACCCACGCAGACACGGGGAGAACATGCAAACTCCACACAGAGAGGACCCTGATCACCCAGCCGGGGAATCGAACCCAGGCCCTCCTTGCTGTGAGGCGACAACGCTACCCACCACGCCACGGTGCCACCCGATATAAATTCAATAAAATGTCATTTTTAGCTGCTACACTCACAAAACAGTGAGCTTCTGGCTTTGGTGTTCTTAACTAACTAGGGATACAGGATTGATCTACTTAAGGGTGGCGCTGTTGCAAATGGGTTCACTCAGTTGGTCCTTCATAGCCTAATAACTGTAACGGGATGCACGGGATACCTCTGAAAAAAATTTAGAATATGCCAAAGCATATTTTTAAATCTGGAAATCTGCCCAATTTCCCAAAGGATTCCTGGAAATAGTGAATCTTTACTAATTTCTCAAATCCAAGGTGAAAGAGGAGATGTTTAAGATCTCAATTAATGTGTGGAAGAGCACATTACCAAACTAGAAAACAGCCTTTCCAGAAGAAGAATTGTTCAATCAAACTTTGTGTTGCCGTTGAAGTTATCATCACCATTGCTATGGTGCACAAGTTAGCAGCCAGCCAATCAGGAGTAGTCAGCCAACGTGGGACCTCTTATGTACCAGGGGACATTTTATACGTTTTTTTTTCCCTATATTTCAGCAAAACATGGTCCAAACTTGCAAGAAATTATTAAAATCTATAGAGGAAATGGAACTCCAAAAATGGGACATTATTATTGGCCATTTTGACTGGAAATTAGATAAAAGGGTAATTTCTGACTTTTTCACAGTATTACAGTTTAGTATTGTTCCAATCATAAAGCCCCAGTTCAACTCTAGGACCAGGATTGAAAACCACAGGTGTGCATCATTACTCGTTTTTAAGTTTTACAGGCAACTCACTTATCCACCATCCAATACTTCTCACCCTCTGTAAACGTTAGTATTTAATGCTTGAGAATAACCCTTCCTTTTGTCTTCATGGGCATTTTCTTTGACAAGTCTATAGTTTGTCTTATCTTACTTACTGATGCCATTGTTGTGAAAAAGGCCAGCTGGGATTCTGCATTTTCTCCCCACCAAAGGTGGTCCACTAAGCACAACTAAAGTGCCTCCATTTCCCCCTAAAAAGCCCCCATGTGTTCCCTACCCCTTTCATGTAATCTCGTCATTTTAAATTGGTCTTATTGAACGCTGCAATGTGGGTCTTTGAAAACCGTTTAGCAGGCCTTACTGGCACTTTACCAAGCGTTACAATACTGAGTCGTCTTTGTGCTTTCTTTCCTTCCCCATGAGAAGGACAATAGGGAGCTATAGCCGCTAACTATGCAGGATTTAAAACAGCTCTGGTGGGCTGAATCTTAAGCTTCTCTTACCAGATTCACATTTGACGGAGGAGTTGTCCCGAAGAGCTAGCGGCATTCCATGGTTCAGGCAGCCAAAGACAGTCATGTTCTCCCCTTTTGCTGAAGACTATCGGAAAAAAAAATCACAGATGACAACAGGATTGTTATAGAGCAGCTAGTGTAAACTTTTAAAACTAGCTTTATTTTATCTTAAAATGAATGTTCCTTAATGGTTCTTGGCTAGGACATACAATTTTTAACATTACATTAACTTTACATTATATTAAACTTTAGAAAGTTTCTTCATAGTCGCACATCTCATTTACCAAAAGGATTCTTTATAGAACTATCTATTCACAGGTTCTTTAAGGAACCAAAACTGGTTCTGCTGTGCTACAAAGACCCCTTTAGGCTCCAGTTTCTTCCATGTTCTTATATCTAACCATCTGTAAGCATCTTACACAACTGAAGATCTTCTTCAATTATATATGTATGCAATAGAACCACTTTTGATTCCATACAAATGTTTAAAAAAGGGATCTTTGAGTGGGAAGAACATTTTAAAGGTTTAAAGAAGCTTCATATAATGTAAAGGTTCTTCACCAATGTATGGATCCATCTTAGAGCTTTTACATTGAGTTGAGGTTCTTTCAACTTCAAAGAAGTTCTTCACACTTCAAGCAATTGGTTCTGTTAAGAACTTTCCTTTGAAAGGTTCTTTAGGGAAACAGATGTTTATTTTTAAGAAGCAGATGATGAGTGAACTTTGATGCTACACTGTATTTCCTTTTCAAGACAGTTTTCAGAGTTAAGAGGTTCCTCTTGTGCAAGGAAAACAGCCACAAGGCATAGTAAGTGCAGATAACCAAGCACAATTCAACAGAATACAATGAGAAGGAAATAATCACAGAAGAAAAGAAGAGGAAGGATCTTACAAGGCTCTTTGAAGGTTGCCAAAAGTTCTGCAATGCATATAGAGCACATATGAGAAGATATTTGGTGCCACTTCAAGACATGTAGTCTGACAGTCTTCTAGCTTTTGGAATCGCAGGGATTTGTTTATCTGTTCACTCTTGCCTTTACTGTTTCACTTTTTGATTGGATGAGGATAGGTTCCCCTAATGTGTTATGGTTCTTCTCACTTCTTATGCCCTTTTTTTGGCTTGTTCATTAGGTGTCAGGGATATCACCATTGGAATATCTGTTGTATAAAGCATAATGTCAATAACACTGAATCGACATGACGTCCTTGAGAGACAACAGCCTTAGTAGAGTGCATCAGACACAGGTTTGAGGAGTAAAAGGGAGAAAACCTTCTGATATCGTTTGACAAAAGCTAGCTGATTTGCTGTTGTATGTTATTTTTGCACAGTAATTAAAGGCAGCTTGAAGTTGTGGGGGCAAGGGGGGTGGTTGCTGCAGCTGCATGCTTCAGCACTGTCCTCTGAATGTCTGCAGCAATCTGAAAATAAAGCTGTTCACCCCCGTATCTCCCTCACAGCACATGAATAATAGAAAGAGCTCACACAGAAGAGAATCCAGGACACGGAACAAATTAGCCCGTCCAGCCAGACGGAGAGAGAGAGAGAGAGAGAGAGAGAGAGAGAGAGAGAGAGAGAGAGAGAGAGAGAGAGAGAGAGATAGAAAGAGAAATAGACAGAACAGAGAGAGGTAGAGAAATAGAGACAGACAAATACAGAGACATAGATGTAGAGAGAGACACACACAGAGATAGACAAAGATAGACAAATAGATAGAAAGATAGACAGACTAAAAGAGAGAGATACAGAGATATATATTTAGAGAGAGAGAGACACAGAGAGACAGACAGAGAGAAAAAAGTGAGATACAGTAATATAAATGTAAACAGTCACAGAGAGATGGACAGAAATAGACAGAGAGAGACAGAGAAAGATACAAATACAGAGATATAGATGTAGAAAGAGAGAGAGAGATATGTAGACAGAGGCAAAATGAGATAGAAATAGAGATAGACACATAGATTGAAAGATAGACAAAAAAGACAGATACAGAGATATAGATTTTGAGAGAGAGACACACAGAGAGACAGACAGAGAAAGATATATATATATATATATATATATATAGAGAGAGAGAGAGAGAGAGAGAGAGAGAGAGAGAGAGAGAGAGAGAGAGATAGACAGAGACAAATAGAGAAATAGAGAGAGAGAGAAAAAAGAGAGATACAGTAATATAAATGTAAACACAGTCACAGAGAAAGATACAGATACAGAGATATAGATGTAGAGACAGAGACACAATGAGATAGAGATAGACCGAAACAAACAGATAGAGAGACAGACAGAAATAGACAGAGAGGTAGAGAGAGAGACAGAGGTAGTAAAAGAGAGATACAGATACAGAGATATAAATGTAGACAGAGACACAGAGAGATACAGAGATATAGAAGAAACAGAGATAGCGATAGAGAGATAAAGAAGTAGAGAAAGAAAGACAGAGAGGGAGATGGAGAGACACTGTGAAAGACTGACAGAGAGAAAGAGTGTGATAGATGAAGAGAGATTCTGCAGAATGATCTCAAAAATCTAAAGGCAAACACCAACTAATGCATACAGGGCAGAATAAGCATGATTTCCTTTGTCAGTAAACATTCAAAAAACATCTCTAAATTTCTGGATGCACATAAAGAGAAATGCTGCATTTTAAGATCCTACAGAGCCAAAAACCGAACCCTGAAAAGAGTTCATTCAGTCAACTGCTTCTAAGGCTTATTGACCTTCTAACAGCCCCTGACAAACAGCAGCCTTGCTCCAGCCCAGCTTTCCAGCCTCAACTGAGCATTAATCACATCATCAAACACAGTAAGAGCAGTCATTTTCCAATTAAAGTTCAGAGTTAACTGAAATGCTATCAGGCCCTAAAAACAGAACTGAAAGAGTCAATATCCTGACTCTTGTAGATACAAAGCTGAGACAGATCCTGATCAGGTATAAGTTCAGCCTGACCATAGAAAAGGGTATAAAGGGGTATAAAAATTCCTGGCTGCCCAGAGAGGAGAGATCATGGGGATACTGTGTGGCAGTTAAGGTCGAGACAGACACACATTTTGTTCTTTACTGTGAAAAATTCAGAAACACATTCAAACAGTGAGTCCCAAATTTTGAAAATAAACTAACAAAAGTGGAAATACTAGGAATTATTATCATATAATAACTTATAACGGGCTAACTCTCCGCCCAGACTCCTATGTTAGAATGCTGTTCATCGACTTCAGCTCCGCCTTTAACACCATCATCCCCTCCAGACTCGTCTCCAAGCTCAACACACTTGGAATAAGTCACACCCTGTGCAGCTGGATTATGGACTTCCTCACCTCCAGACCCCAGTGTGTTAGGATGGGTGAACACACCTCCCCCTCCCTCACACTCAGCACAGGTTGTCCACAAGCCTGTGTCCTCTCAGCTATGCTCTACACACTGTACACCTACAACTGCACTCCAAAACACAGCTCTAACACTTTTCAATTTTTAAATTTGCGGATGACACCACAATCATAGACAATATCACCAACAATGATGAAGGACCGTACAGAAAGGAAGTCAAGCTCCTCACAGAGTGGTGTGCTGCCAACAACCTCTCCCTCAACATCAGCAAAACCAAAGAACTGATTGTTGACTTCAGGAGGGGAAGTAGAGAGCATGCACCACTGAGCAGCGAGGGGGCGATGGTGGAAAGGCTGAACAGCTTCACGTTTCTTCACGTGTCTACATATCCGAGGATCTCACCTGGTCACTCAACACATCTCACATCGTCAGGAAAAGCCAACAACGCCTTCACTTCCTCAGAAGGTTAAAAAAAGTCAATCTGCCACAACAGCTCCTCTGCAACTTCTACAGAGCCACAGTGGAGAGCATCTTGACCAGCTACATCACTGTCTGGTACGGCAGCACCACTGCTGCTAAACGCAAGGCCCTGCAGTGGATGGTCAAAACTGCTCAACACATCACCGCAGCTGTCCTCCCACCCATAGAGGACATATATGACAAGTGATGTGAGAGGAAAGTCATCAACATATGCTTGGACCCCACACATCCCAGCCACCCCTTGTTCCAACCTTTGCCATCTGGAAAGAGGTACCGGAACATCCGAGCCAGAACCACCAGGTTCAAGAACAGTTTCTATCCCGGAGCTGTCAAACTGGTCACACCAGCAGCATCGACCTGAGCTTAATAACAATACTACAGTCTGGTATGATCAGCCTGATCACCCAGCACACTACACACTGAGCTCCACTAGCTCAGAGGACTACATGCTGTGCACTTCATCTCTGACTGAGCCTTATTTATAGTATATTTATATATTTATACTGTAACTGTTTATTTAAGATGTTACCTGAACATTATGCTGCTACTCTCTACCTGCACTGTACACTTTATATACAGATCACTGTTTGCATCTCTTTTTGCACAACTAGTAATTCACCATGCACATACGTTCGATACTTGTACTTACTGACTTTGCACATTTTGTCTTGTCTTTTACTGTCTTTTGTCTTTGCACTGTTTGCTATTTATCTTTCATTACTGCACTGGAAACGTAGCCCAATAGTGTTTCGTTATACTGTACTACCCTGTATTGTATAATGACAAAGTTGAATTGAATTGAATTATTCTTGGAGAGGGGCTCGCAGCTCCCCTTGCTGCTGAAGATGAAACTACATGTCAAAGAGAGGCCTGTGAGCGTAACAACCACCATACCCCCACCCCCTGACCCCTAACACTACACATTACACATATGCATGTAAAAAAAATTACAAATATATAATCAGTTTTCTGATTATTATATTCAGTAATATTGTAATATTAATATTATTATATAACCATTAATATTATTTTCTGTAATTCACATTATTTTCATTGTTACTTTATGGTTAGTGCTGTAAATGCTTTGACAGTGCTGTACTTCACACAGTCTTGCTAATAATTGAACTGAACTAAAATGAGAGAGAGAGAGAGAGAGAGAGAGAGAGAGAGAGAGAGGTACACAGAGAGAGAAAGAAAGAAAGAAAAGAGAGAGAAAGAGTGAGAGTGAGTTAAGGAGAGATAATAGTGTGTGTATGTGTGTGCGTGAAAGAGTCATGTCCCTTTTGGTTAATCAGAGCTGTTAGCCAGATGCTGTGGGCTGCTAAGCTCTCTGGGTAATGCAGTTTAATAATTGAGTGACCTGTGTTGTTGCTGCTGCCTCATTAAAGCACAACAAGACATGACTGACCCCAAAGAAGCTGCATTTGCCCAGTGGCATTGAGAAAAATCTGAAAAATTAGCTTCAGTTCTGCAGCCTATAGTTTAAGCTTGCAGTTAAAAAGCATGTGTTATTATTGATTCTCAACCTTTAAGAGCCTCTTAGAACAAAAAACATGCAGCAACTACATGTGTTCCTCACTTGTAGTTCACTAAAACAAGCACAGATGCATAGACTTAAAACTGCCCATACAGAATGCAATGTTATTCAGTTCATAACTCCCTATGCATTTAATTGTACGAATATGTATTTATGTTTCAATAGTACAGAAAAATATCAGTAATACACTCAACTCTTAAAGATATAGAACTCCTGTTATTTCACTTAAGAAACATAGCTTGAGGCTTTAGCTACAGGATGTTGAAAAACTAGTTGAGTCACCCTTTTGTCTTTTTCACTTAAATCACTGTAACGCATTCTTTGTGGGATCACCTAAAATCACAACATACTGCAGCTTATTGAAAATGCAGCAGCCAGGTTACTGACACACAGCAGAAATAATACAAAGCATATTACACCTGCTTTATACCACACTCGCTATCTGTTTCATTTACAATAGACTTCTCAGAACTGAATTATTCCACTGATCTTCAAGGCTCTTAATGGCTCAGGGCTTTCATACATATCCTACTGTCTGACAGGTTCTTTTCTAAATCGGCCTTTACAATCGTTGAGCACTGGCTTACATCACGCAGATTACATCCCAACAGTTCAACAGATCCACACGCCACATTGTTCTTTTGATAATCAGGCTTATTTCTGTGCTGTTTCATTCATTTTATTTACCACTTTCTGTCACTCTGTAAAGCCTGAAATACTCATTTAAAAGACAGAGGTAAAGGGACAGATTGGCAGAAGGTTTTTGGAACGTCATACTTTATTTCTTTATTTCACTGACATAACAACATCATATGCACAGGTTCAAAACGAAGGTCCAGCTCAATGTTTAGGTCTCCAATGCAAAACGTCAACATTATACTAGATCATTCTACATCCTCAGAAGACGCGTCTTTCACCAAGTTTTGACAGAGTTCTTTTTGAATACTTTTTTACAGCACTTGCAAAAGTCTGCTTCTTCCATTTGTAGGGGTTTGAAGTGCAACTGATGTTACAAAATCTTCCTCCACACATGGTTTATAAATGACATGTTTCCACCAGAGAGGTCTCCAGATCTCCAAATCCTACATAGTGCTGCCTTATTGCATGAAACATGCATTATCATTGTTGTTGGACCATTGAGTGTGCTGAGATGGGACTGAGCATAAGCTTGTACAGTAAGTAAATGAGCCAAAACAATACTTTAACATAACTTGAGCAAGAACTCAGTTTTGTTTACACATATGTTCTTAAGAGCTAGATCTAGTCTTAGCATCTGGCGTGAAGTGTTTACAGAATTTCACTGTAAAACTGCAGTACAGAGAGTAATGAGTGTTTCTTGAATGTCTTACAAGATTCAAGTGTCTGGTTTTGGGAGACATACCATAAGTAATATTAAACCCAGACGGAGTAAATTGGCATTGCTGTTGTGGTGGTAAGAAAAACATATTAGATGTTTTCACATCAAAAATGAAAACAAAACCATGAGTGATTAATTTTTTTTCCTTATTAGCGGTCCATGGTTGTGTGGCAACTAATTTCTTGGCAGAAGGTGGATTGTTTATTGAGATTATCAAAAAGCTATACTATGTAAGTTTTGGAGATGAGTAGAACTCTCTGGTAGAAGTGTGTAATTACACCCAATGTACAGAAGAACGTTTTGCGAATTCAGTGTCGGGTGCTTCAGACATCTTCCCTGAGCTGATGAATCTGATGACTGTGAGCGTGTTGAAAGCATATTCAAAGAGAACTCTGTCAAAACTTGGTGAAGTACATGTCTTCAGAGAATACAGGTGAATCATCTACTATTGTCGTCATATCTTCATGTGTAATGTTGATTTTGCATTTAAAGCCTAAACATTGATGCCTTCTTTTTTGAGCATGATGTGACATTAACATGTAAAGATATATGATGTGATCTGAAAAATCTGAAAAATCTGATTATTTCAGGCTTTAAAGGGCGACTCATTACATTTTAGCCTGTGTTTTCTTTAAGCATCGTGACTCAGTGATGCTACTTCTTTCAGTTTTAACTATGAAATCTTACCTAGTGCAGAAATGTTTTCTGCATTTTATTGATTTATTTTCCACATTTATGCCAAAATCTCTTTAACATTCTGAAAAACATTCAGTCGGGTGGCCAAACTTTTGACTGGTACATATATGCATACAATATATTCTCTGTGAAGCTGAAGAGACAAACAATAATCAGACAATGCACAACAACAGCAGATGTCAGTGATGACTGGATATCTTAGTCAGTAAATGGTTCTTGTAACACAGTAGAACCTCCAGCAGAAGGATCCATAAAGCTATGTTCGTATTAATCACCATTATCCAGATTGGCATTTGCTATGTTCACTGTTGCTTGGTATGCAGGCCACATCCATGAAATGTCAATACTGTGCCAAGCACCTGTGTTCATCTGGCCCCGCACCAGACCCCAATCTGGGAAGTACACTTCCAAACAATGACTGATGGCTAGCAGGGCTGAGCACAGGGCAGCACTTTGGCTGTCATTCAAACCACTCTCAAAATTAACAAGCGGCAGAAGTGTTCCGCCATCAGATTGACCACAGGACAGTGCGAGTCGGGCCGTCAAGTTGGGAAACCACATTCAAACCGCAGGCATGTCCATTAAATGCTCAAGATAGCTCCTGTGACCAGCTGCTGATCGTCAGCCAAGGTTATCGGGGGGCAGCAGCTGATGAGGAACCAATGACGGACGTTAATTTTGCACAACCCACATGACTGGCACTAACACTGGCCAGCTTTACTGCGTTAGAGCACAGATGTAGATGACTTTGCTTTGCAGCCAATGAAATCTACAGCTTTTGTTCTGGGCACTGGTTCAACTTAGCTCCAGTCATTTCATTTATGAGATACAGCTATAGACTGCAAAAGAACTCTCAACATAAAACAAGCTAGAAATGTTCAGGGTTTTGTTTTTTTTCCTTCTTAACCCTGTCATGCCTAACGCATCATTTGTGAAACACTCAAAGATCTTGGTCATGTCTTGCTTATTATCTACCTCCAAAGTAGATGTGTTCACATTTGGCCACAGTAACATGTACGTGGAAACAGGGCCTTCTGTGTTGTTTATCACTGTATAAAGACATGTGCTACTGACTCTATAGTTGGATGCACGGAACAAACATCCACACATTTAGAACATCATTCACATCTTTATGGGCTTATTATTGATTTGCTTTTCAAAGTAAAAATATAAAAGCAATAAAAAGCAGAACCATGAAATATAATTATATCTTGCTCAAAATACTTTTTTGTCATCAACAACAAAAAAATCCACAAACTTGTTAAGATATTTTAATAATGTGCAAATGTTGATCACCATATATGAATTTCAAAATGGACATTAAGTACGATGTATTCAAGAAAAAAAAAGTTTAAACAGAAAATTGACGACTAAATATGATATTGTGGTGGAGTGAAGAAGAGGACACAGGAAACTCATTTATGAATGCTCTTTTACTGAACACAGCAGCAGTGGAGATCTGGTGCTCAGTGCTGCCAAAACGGCTATAATCAAATTATTTATTCATTAAATTAAAAAAAAAGGTTTTCCATGATGTGGGCCCTTTATAAGTTTGCTGCCCCTAAATATTTAATTTAGCCTGCTTGGAGACTAGCAGTCTAGACTTGTGCTTTACTAAGTTTTAAGGGGCCAATATGATACATTTTTTGTATATTATTGTATTTTACCCAAAGACGTTTGTGTAGTTTTATGTACAAATACATTTTACAACCTCCAAAACTCTTTTCATGTCTTAGAATTCAATGGGCTATTTTTGTTACTGTGCAGCTGTTTTTTTATGGGCCTTACTACAGCACTCCTGTGGTGTTATGTGTTCATGGGTGAAAGAGTCAGTAACGAGATGCTACATAGCACCCTCTTTTCAGAAGAGCCATCCTGATGACCTCAGAAAGTCCGAGCAGAGTGCTTGGGGCTGGAAAATGCTACACTGGAGCTCTGACGCTCAGCCTTGACTAACTATGCTGCCAGTGCCTGCTTGAAGGTCATGGGAGGGTCATGGTAAATGCCACCAGGGCAACACACCACCCTTTGCGGCCAGCCATCATCTCTTTTGCTTTCCTCCAGCCATGATGCCTCTTCCACGCAGCCTTCGGCCAGGAGCAGTCCTCTTCACTGTTTTGCGTTTGTAGAAGCACCATTCTCTAGACCCCTTGGGACACATCCCACTTCTGACAGCAACGTGATATCAGCGAATGAGATGACGTGGGAAACATAAGCGAATAATTTTTACTGAACACAGAGACAGTGGACAACCACTGCTCAGCACAGCAAGATATTCAGGCAGGTCACTGCTAACCATATACCACATGATTTTGGCAGATACACAGAGCACACACAACTATCCCACAACCCAGCACAGAGCAGCACATGTAACATAGCTGCACTAGTAACATCCACAACAATAACTCATTTACAGTTTAAAATCGTTCTCACTGTCAGTTCAGTACTCTTGTGGTGCTATGTGCATCGTCACTCTGCATGGCCCACATGTCCAGGGCCAAATGAGCCAGTAGCCGGATGCTTCATCATTTTTTTCATTATTTAGTGTGTCCATTATTTTCTTTATTACAGCTTGCATTGTTTTTAAGAGATATGCTTTCATTTTTTCAAAGAAAACTGCAGGGATATTTTCCCACACCTCCTAAGGTCAGTTTTAGAAGTTGGCTGCATTTTCTGCTTCTCACAAGCCAAATGGTCCCAAACACATTCAATGATGCTAAAGTCTGGACTCTCAAGTGGTCAGTTCATTGTTCTGAGGACAGCATGAGCTTCTTTCTTTCATTTGCAGTTTTTCTTGTTTCTTTTTTTTTTATTATTCTTTAATTTTCCCAGTAACAGCTTCTTGTCAGCTACACATGCTTTCAGACTCATAGTGTTGGGTTGTGTTCTCACAGTGATAGGAAGGGCAGAACCACCTGTTGTTTTTTTAAGATCTGAAGCAAAAGAGGAGCTTGACTTTCTCCTCTCTCTCTGAGATGAAAACTTTAAGTGCTGTTTATCTGGTTGTGACAAGTCTTGTATGCTTGTTAGGAGTCCCATTTTTTCTCTATCTTTTAATCATTTTGTGAACTCCAGATCCTGAACTTAATGGCCATTTTGATTTGAAAGTAAATGAATGAAGGGTAGACTAACTTGTGCACAATACTGTTCATGGCTTTTTTTGGCTTGGGATTGAAGGGATAATCATGGTATGCTCTACCATTTCACTTTTGGTTCGAACATTTGTTAATTATCAGCTCCACCAGACATTTTTGCACCTTTCCAGCAAAGGTGACTTTCATTACAATGCTTAAAAAGGTAAAGGAAAAAATGGAAAAAAGACAGTAAAATATCAAAGCCTGTCTTTCATGCATCCTATTATCCTGAGGGCAAGCTGTGCTGAGAGTTTCCTGGTCACATTTTGTGCTGAAATTGATGAGATCACATCGCTTCTAAAAGGATTCAATTAAACGAGTAGTTAGTGCTAAAACTAAACTCTGTCCATTTCAATGCCCTTCACTTTGAGAACATTTCAATTGAGAATGACTGGGTTAGACAGAATTAATAAAGAAAGTGAGCGTAGTCCATCACAACTCCTGAGAGAACTAACAAGTGACAGCAGTTAAGAATGCTGTGGTGACCTTCCCCTCATAATTGTACCCGTTGAGACCAGCACATTCAATCAGGTCTGGCATCAAATAATCAAACTTGTTAATAATTTAAATTACATTATTTTAAAGGGCCCATATCATGTAAGAATTTTCCTCACTCTTCTTTTTAAATAAAAGACTTATGTATTGTATAAACATTGCTTACATTCATACCATTCACTCCCCAGGCCATATGGATCATCTATGTAAACTAGGCTGCAAATAATATCGTGCTCTACGTGCTCTTTTGTGATGTCAGGAAATCTATTCATTTACATATCTCCACCTATTCTACCTACAGCAGTTTAGCCCCGCCCATTCACATATAAGTTATAATGAATGTTTAAGCATAGGCTGCTTTTTTGAATAGGTCATAATACAGGGCAGCCGATCAGAACAGAGGTCATTTAAATACACCAGTCTTAAATTTTTAAGGACAAAGAGCCCATCAGACAGTGTTTTCTTTACGTATAAGACATATAAACGTATAAGACACACTGACATTCCAATGGTTTCAAAAGCCCATTGCCTATTTACCATCGCCTATTAGGCTCTATTAGCCCATAACTGCTAGCCAGAAAGTCATAACTGACTGGGACCACTGTATGTTGGAATCATCATATATTTTTTATAACATTATGCTATTTATTTTTTAACATTGCACAATGTTTTATCATTAAAAATACGTATAAAAATACATATCCTCTCATTGGCAGAGGGAGTACAACTGCAAGCGCCTCTCTGCCATAAGCGGATTTTTAAAAATACATTTTAGGCCAAAATCATGCCTTAACATGAGCATAAAACAATGTTTTTTTAGGCACTTCTAACCATTCCATTTAATAACATTTTTTGTGAGGCATTAAACGCATCAGACATTTGGCTCCTATTCTCACCACTGTGAAGAATTTTGAGGTTGGGAAATAGTTGACTATTTGCATAGACCTCAGGTAAAAAAATAAAATGCACGAAAATTTCGGATATAAACCCTTTGATCATTTATAAGCTGGATATGTATAATATCCTAGTATCGGTATTAGTTGTTTTTCTTTCTCAAGTCTGGCCATCTGCATCTTCTTCGTTGAAAATGTCCTTGCACTAGCTCGTCGTTGAAATCATGCTCTCATTGCTCTTCACCTTGAAGGACATAATTACTGTGAGAGCATCGGCCTCTCGGGTCCTGTGGCAATCACCTAAGACTGGATGGCAGGGCTGAATCAGACTCGACCTCAAACTGTCTACGAGAGCCACTCAGAGCACCCTGGGGGGAACGTTTCTGCCTCCACCCCACATGCACGTTGACTCACCTTCACACAGGGCGGTCTCACTCTTTGTCACGCACACATGCATGAGTCCCATTCTCTGGCCTTTGCTACAGCTCATTAGCCCATCTCACCCCTCTTGGCACTCTTTCAAGTGCAAGTGTCTGTTTGAGGACAAACTCAGTAGCTAAGGGGCCGGCGTGTGTTTATGTGTATATTTATGTGTGTGTGTTAGTCCCATCATATTTCTATTAGCACAGAAAGGAAGCCAGGCCACTTGGCTAAACACTCTGTTTATATTTCCACTGGTCCACAAAGTCACAGGGAGGTTAAACAAGCTCTGTGCAATTTTATTTGATGGAGGAAAATCAACACAGAAACAAGGCTGACCTCTTGACTCAACAAAGTCAATGAAACAGCATGGTTCAACATTTGAACTTGTCTTGGAGATTTGTTCTGGTGGGTCAGGATCGGGTCAAGACATTACACACTACAATTACTGTGTTGGCATACTGTGATCTTTGAGAAAATGTTAAGGGGCCCATGACATGGAAAACTGAAATTTGCCCTGCTACTTTGAAATCATTTCAAAGTCATTTCAATGTATATAAGACGTTTATGTATCAAAGGACTTCATTTACCTCCCCACCCACACAGCTCAAATATGGAAACTGATCTACAAAAACAGTCCATTTTGAATTTGTTTTTGGGATGTCATAAGTACAAATATGTTTACATATATCCATCCTTTCAGTTACAGCAGTTTAGCTCTACCCTTTCACACTAAAAATTATAAACTGATTCAACTTGGTCTGCTTTTTTAAGGAGGCAAGACACAGGGCAGCCAATCAGAGTGGAGGTATATGCATATATCAGTCCTAAAGGCACAATAATGACAAAAAATAGCCTTTAAAGGAGAAGGAAAGGTCAGAAAATGCTGTTGCAAAAACTAACCTTGACTGCTTTTCATTCATAAACATACATAAAGTAAAATCATTAATAATTAATTAGAAACCTTGATTAATTAAAAATATTGTTCAATAAAAAAATCATCTGTAATTTTTATGTTGCCATTTTCCAACCTCCATTTATCCCTTAAAGCCTACAAGGTGAATAAATGTTACAAAATGTGAAAAATTGATTTTTTTTCCCCCTGCATGATGCATAGAAGTACAATGCCTTTTGTATAGAATTTCTCCCCGTTGTGCGAGTCATGGAAAAAAGCTGGATGCTTTTAAGGTCTCTCTCTCTCTCTCTCTCTGTGTGTGTGTGAGAGCAGTGACAATGAGCATTTTGGACAGAGAGCTCAGATGTCTGTAACTCAGTTTGAGCTACAGAACACAAACTCATGTTTTGTCCCTAAATTCTGGTTGATGGGACACACCCATTCCTCTTTGTTGATGCCATGTCAACACCACAGACAACAGTAACTGGTCTGTGAGTTTGATTTCATGTTGCTTCTAAGAGTTCAGAAAAGTTGTGATGTTTACTTGTTTCATTTGTTATACAGTATCTGTGTAATTAATTTATTGACATCTGAATAAATCACATAAATAAACTGTGCAGCGTGTAAAGACTTTTAGAATTAAACACTTGTTACTGTAGCTATGAAATTGATATGTAAGTTAACTCTTTTCTAATTATTCTGTACTGTTATTATTAATTAAATCCCTTGGAACATCAAGATAAATACACATCAGTCACTACTTTTAGATATATAACTGCAATGATACATTTGCTTCCCAATAGCCAGAAACAGCACAGCGTCATTTTTTTCCACTCTAAAAGTTTTCCTAGGGACTGTCTGCAGTAACCACGCTCCCCATCACCTCAACATGGATGAGTGGGCTAAACTGCTTTAAGCTAAATAGAGAGTCATGCTGAAATGTGTTCATGTTTCTGTGTTCATCACTCCCATTATTCTTCATGAAGCTTCTTTTACAGCTTGATTTTTATATATGAATAATGCATACTTGGGAGTGAAAGGCACATTTCGAGAACAATGCTTACATAGCACATCAAAGTCTTATTTAATTTAAGGGATTTTTAAATACAAAGTGAACATATACAGACTGTTTATTAGGACTTTTAAACTTTCTGCTTCAAACTGAATGGACAAAAAGATAGCATGATTTGCTGATTTTAACTGATTTTCCTACTCTGTTTGATGGTGATATAATGCTATAGATCACACAGGCTTTGCAGATTGCTTCACTCATTTGATGTTGGGCAATAAATAATCGTTGCGTAATTAGCATAATGGGTCTTGCTGTAGCACACTCAATAGGTGAGGAGAGGCTATGAGAAGCAGTTCCTACTGAGGTAATCCTCCTGATGTTCCTGAGAGCAAAACTGCAGAACTATGGACACTGTGGCATTGCGTGACCTGGCCATGTCCAGTAGCTTGTTTGCAGGAAAGTGTAATGTTGTAGCCACTCTTGTGCACTCTGTGGCCATAAGTTTCTCTTAAGAGACTTTTCAGCTTCATTCAGCTAGACCAGGGGTCACAACCCAAACGTTAAGAAGAACCATTTTATCATCTCAACAAAAATCAAACCACCTTGAGAGGCACAACACTTTATATCCATTTTACCATCTTGGCTGTAAATATGTCTCAGTATGTACACATGTACAAATATAGGCTAAAATACTATAATATATAAACAAAAATGTAGACTTACTTTGCTCTGCTTTAAGCTGTGGCTTAGTTATAGCTGCTTTTCTCACATCTCCAGCAGGAAACCTTTCCTTAAAAGTAGAACAGTCTCTTGTAAAATGTCTCTCAACTTTCAACTTTTTACAAAGCTGAAAATTTGAAAATTTAAAAAAATGAAAATTTTGCTCATTTGGCAGCTTCTTGTTCAAATTTTCCATTTCCACCTTAAATAGTGCCTGAAGCACAAGAATGCAGCTGCTGCCCCATTTAAGGTGGAACAGGACAACTTGAATGAGAAGCTGGTGAATAAGAAGCTGACATTAGCTACGTGACTTTTTAATGTTTCAGAGTTTCTCGTTGCAGATTAAACATATCAGGAAACCTGATATAGCAGGAGTGCTTATAAAATGCAAAAGTCCATTCATTTCAAATCATTAATGTCTGTCTTTTCAATGGCTACTAGCTAAATTAGACTGTTGTCTGCGTTTCAGGGTTAAAGGTTGATGAATCAGCAGTTGTAGGCTACATTAACTCCAGTGTTTAAGACCATTTATTGTTAAAACTGTGTTAGAATGACCAACAAAGCTTTATTTTACTGCAAAGGATAATCATTTTATTTTTACCTACAAATCTAAGTCTGTTTTGGAGCCTACCCCTGAGCTAGACAGTGTCATCAGTGTCTAATATAGGAAGATATAGGTGAGAAAGCAAAAATTGTGTTGTTTCAATAATTGCTTGATGAATAGGCAATAATTAGTTGGCATATTTTAAAACTACATTATGTAAGGTTTTGGGAATTGGAGACCTCTCTGGTGGAAATGTGTAACTGCATGCAACAAGCAGAAGGATCCCTTTCTCAGGTGGAAGATTCTATTTGTGAGGGCATTGAGAGAGTGTCCAAAGAGAACCCAAAATCAAAACATACAAACATTTCAGAATTATACATGAATTGCCTACTATTGGTCATCACATCTGCATCGGTACATTCATTAGTTGTCCCCAGACATAAATTCTTGTTAAGAGATTACATCTTGCCCAGCAAGACCTAAAGCTTCTTCTGCCTTGACCTCTGGACACTACAACTCCCAGAATCCTTTGCTGAAATTTACACCTTCCCCTCCCATCACTGGGAAAATCTGGGCTGCCTTCAGCCATGACAAACGTGGCAAAACATTTATTTAAACAGAAATGGTGGCACATTGAACACTGTTGTATCATGCAAACATTGCAACTATGGCAGCTGAGAAAGTAATTTTTGGTGTCCATCTAGCATATTCTATTAAAAAAACACCCATCAAGCGAGAGAAAATATACGTCAAAGCCCATTGCACACCATTTCACACCGTTTTGATGAAACATGATGTTCAACCTGGAAAGCATAGCAAAACAGTGCACAGTGTTTGGAGATTGGATGTACCCCAAATCTCCCTCTCCTGATTGCTGAGAAGTTCTAGTTGTATATAAGCCCCATTTTTTGTCTCCCTCTTTATGAGGCCTTGCTTTCATTGCAGACATGTCACTCAGGTTGCAGATTGAGTGCCTTCACTGCCTTTGTTATGTTTGTTTCTTGTTTGCTTTTCTTTCAACAAAGGGTTGCACAGTTTATCTAAACTGCATTTAACTGCTTGCCAGTCTGACTGTTTTGAACTGACTTTTATATTCGTGCTACTAGCCTGCAGCTTATTTCACGAAGCACACTCAGCTTAGACACTGCCTAAGTTTCCTAACAACCAATTGCAGTTAACTTGTTTTATGACAACGTTTAACAATTTTTGTCCATTCATTTGAAACATGAGGACAAAACAAAACAAACAAAAAGAAGGAAAAATAAATCAGCCTATGTAAATATGTAAAAAGTCAAATATTTTTAATGTTAAAAAGCAACACTGCCACCACTATGTATGGTTCCTAATATTTTTCACACGATTGACGTTACAAAGAAAAAAACAGTGACCTGAAAGGGGCCGGATGTGTCCTATGACCATCACAGTACTCCCTGATGGTCAGAAGCTGAACAGTGAAGAGCTGTTATGATCTAAATCACTGGATAATAAAATAAAATGAATTGGTTAATAAAATGAATACATGTTGTAGTTGAATGCCTATGGCCAGAACTTTGCTTTACACTTTTTTTTTCAAGTCTTTGTTAGCCATGTTGGTTTAGCAGCTCCAGCACTAAACCAGTGCAGCAAAATTTGAACTCCAAACATGTCTTGGCTGATCGGCTGCATCTGTAATTAAGTGCCAAATCATGTACATTTGATTTTTCACTGAACTATTCCTTTAAAAGCACAGACTGAACACCTGGATTTGAGCGCTGATGAGTACTGACATCACATCAAGAGGATTAAATGTGTTGAGTTTGGCTTTATTCCCAAAGGCAGAACTTTTGTCATTTGTTCCTTCAGTTTTGCAGTTATTGCAAGGACAAATGGAGCTAAACAACTTTCTATGAAATGTTACGTTACAGCACACTGACAAAGAAAACCTGCTCTAGATCTAGAAGTCCCCAAACTTTTCACAATTAGTGTAAATAAACTGCCTCATTTTGTTTCCTGTTGACTAAACTTGGATGAAGAAATGCTTTGCACTGAATTTCCTGGCCTCCCAATTACATTAATTTTCATCGCCTTGCCTCCTACGTTGTGTCCCTGCACCTGACAAGAAGTTGCCGGCAAGATATTGCCACATAAGACAATAAGCCGTGGGCACCAGCATTGGATGGCTCAGTTTTTACAGTTAAATTTAGTTCAGCTGGTAAATTTGAACCTTTTGTCCATGTCTATAATGAAAACAATGCCAGCAGCCCCTGCTGTTGCGAGGATATGCAGTCCTATTCATTATATCTAAGCCTGAATAAAATATGTGACACTAAATTGTGTCAGAGAAAGCATATTGGCTTGGCAGGCACTGTCGGCAGACACACCACGGCTTGGGAAAATTACCAAGCTGTGCCTCAAGGCACATAATATCTAAAATCATTATCTCACCAGAGCTGCTATCAGCCGCATTATATCAGTTCTAAAATTGAGATGTTTCATCAAATGAGCCAGTAATGCCACTTGTGCGGTGCTGGAAATATAGGCCGATAGCATAATTGGTGCATTGATTTAATCGAAAGAAGACTTGAACAGAAACTTCATATTTTTTTGTGTGTTTGAGGCTATCACTCAGCATAGACCTAGAAAAGAACTTGCCATTCTTTTTATCTAGCTGGCCTTCTTTATGTCCATCCAAAAAGTCTCATTAGAGTCAGGTAATTGCCTTTTCTCCTGGACCAAAGCTGCCTGACTTCTAATGGATGTAATTTTCCATTAATTACAGAGTTTGGGGGACACTTCCAGGAGGACTGACAGTGGGGGGTGAGGGACACACACAGTTGGGCATTTCCTCTGCTGCCATGTGCTGTACCTGCACTAGCCCTGCACCATATGTGGTCCCATCTTAACAAAGCTTCTCTGAATGGTTCTGCATGAATAACACAGTTGCTGGGCATGAAACTCAACCCTGAAATGTCAGCAAGCAGAGGTTAATCAAGGAGAGGCATACAGGGTTCTGAAGGGCGCTGAGCTCCCCTGTGCCCAGCAGGAAAATGGATCATTCAGCAGGGGTTCATGGCATATGCATGATGTGGATCCTCATTGACGTGCATGCAGTGAACCTTATATGGTTCTATTTAGACAACTAACATCTTAGTTGATGGCTAGACGGTTAGATAAGTTACTTAAGAGCCCGTTTTCTATTACATTTTATTATTTCCAGGTGGTCCTCTAATGACATTTGTTGGTTTATGTACCAAAACTAAATTTTTAGCAGGGATAGCTGTGTAATTGCTTATGAACTGTCATCTAGCTTATACTGTAGGGGTTGCAGCTAAACTAGCACCAGACCAGCACCATACTAGTATAAACCAGCTTAAACCAGCATGGAATTCATTCTTCTGTTTGTTCATCAGGGTTATGTATTTGGTAACCATTGGTGCAACCAGATTATGTATTTGTCCAGAAATCTGCAAGCATATATCTGCCCACTGGCTTGATAAGGTCGGCATCCCACTGACTGTATGCTACTGCTTCAGACCACCTGGATTATTGTCCTATGTACAAGGTCTACTCAGTTTTTAATCGCCTTAAACAGAATTTAAATGTAAAAGCTTTTTATTTTGGAAAAATAAACTATAACAAATATTGCATACAACTAAAAGGAATAAAAATGAATGAACATGCCTGATATAAAATGATTTTGTTGAAATGCTATTATTAAAACTATTCATTAAGCTAATTTACAAAGAATAATGAAAGATATAAATGAATAATAAATAAGCAAATTGGACTGTGAGTAGAAATGAGTCAATTTATTTTGTTTAATACTCTGCTTAACCATCAGTGGGCTGCCCACTGAGCAAAAAACCAGTCGGCCATCAGCTGCTCAACAGTGACCTGCTATCCTCTTGCAATCTGGGTGGTTGCCATTGGTGCAAGCCAATTTAATTTTTATTTATAGGTCAAACTTAACTTAGTAAACAGTTATCCAAACTACATTTAAATTTACATATAGCTGGTGCAACCTAACTCTGCAAAGCTTACTGTCTGGTGTATATTTTTGCAGCATGGACTTGTTAAGTGCTTATAGATGCATCACAAGGATAGTTGTTGCTGGTAGATATTTACGTGACCCATCAGTAGAAAGAAGCATGCTTCATGACTGCTGGTGTCTGCTTGAGACTTATTGGATATTAATTATGACTCTTGCAATTTTCATAAATAAGCAACTGTTTTATGTGACTTAATGAAGGCAAGAAGAGCAAGAATTTAGGCTTGAAACAGAATCAAAAGAATCCTGCCTACATGTTAAACTAAGGATCAATTTCCTGAATGAGGATGAAGCCTGGACAACATCTTTCTCCTCTCAGTTGATAATCTCCTTTGAGAATGCTGGGCAGTCTAGGACCTTCCTGTCTAGGACCTTCCTGACTAAGAAACTACTCTAAATGTTCAGTATAAACTGTAATTCTGCATATTTTGCTCTTTTAGAGATTAGTTTTCTAATAAATTACCAGCATAGTGGTGGTGTTAGACGTTTCACATGCTCCTGGTCAGGCATAGATACCAAAAACCTTAGAGATAGTGAATGTGACCAGAACTGCTTTTTACCATGTTGCTACAGTGTGTAAACAGATAGAAAACAGCTTTGGTAGGGCATTCTCTCATATCCGCCCGCCCACACATTTTAAGCATTTATTTATAGAATTCAGCATTTTCCCAGTGGCAGCTGTCATATGAGAGTTTTGAGTCAACACAGTGTCAGTTCTATACGTACAAAAACCATATCAGAATTACGGCCTGTGGCAAGCAAAGAAAAAAAAATACAGGTGTGACAGAAATTAGATTGAAAAAAGCTGGAATATTTTTTTAACAAGTAAAATCTGACTCTCCGCTTTTAGTCGGAACTGGACTAACGACACAGACCACACTTGGTGTGGACAATGCCTTCAAAATCTTACTGACTTTTATTCTCTTTGTCCAACTTTCTGATGACTATAGAGTCCAGCAGGGCCTGATAGCCCAAGGTTGGATGCAGAAATGGCTCCCATTAACTGGCTTGCTCATAAACCTATGCTACGTCAGCGGAGTGGACATCCATCACTCCTCCGTCCTTGCGAGATAATTCCCAGATGGCAGCATATGGCGGCAGGCGGAAATCATTTACTTTACAGCTGTGGCACCCACTCAAGAGGCTGGTCTTTACTCCAACTTTAAAATAGGTCTTTTTTACTATGCCCAGAGCTGCCATTAAATGACAAAGAAAAAAGCCAATCTACAGCAAGCTTCCGAAGTGCTGATTGAGGAAAATGACTTTTTAGCTCACAGATGCAGCTCATTTCACCCACACTGGTTGACTCATGTAATACAGGATTATTTCTAATTGCACATTGCTTCACTTGAGGAAATTTAACTTTAACAAAGGAAAAAGTGACTTCAGTGTCATCTACTACTACAGTTATCAAAGATATTTGATATTTAATCAAGTTAAACTTTTTTTAGACTAACCAGGAACATCTTGAAGGAATAATAATTTGCTGACTACTGCATCTCCTATGCTTTGCTTTGTAGACCTAACCATTTATGAAATTAGGTAAAATCTTGAGCAAGCTACAGGCTAGCTTTGTTAAATTCTACATGTTTTCTTTAGATATTGATGCTGAAGTGGTATTTATTTACATATTTTTGGCTCAATATATCAAATTTTATTCCAACCTTTCAGCTCTTTCTAACTGAAGTAAATCCTACAATCAGAAAAACAGATTTTAACCATCTCTGTATTTGTGACAGTTGATTACATAAGTAGTAAGCATTAGCATTCTAGCCTAAGCTGTGTGTGTTCATGTGTTGTGGTAGCAAATCTCTGAAGAAAGATTGAAACAAGGGGATGTAATTGTTTGGCTGCTGAGTTTCAAAATAGCTAGCATCAGCTACCACTGCAGCTATAACAGCTTCCTGTTCCCACAAAGTTGGAAGCACTGTCCAAAGTGTCTTGGTATGCTGAAGCTTTGCGATTTCCCTTCACTGGAACTAAAAGGCCTAAGCCAACCACTGAAAAACAACCCCATAGCATTATGCCTCTTCCACCAAATTTCAGAGTTGCTACTATGCAGTCAGGCAGGTAACAGTCTCCTGGCATTCACTAAACCCAGACTTGTCCTTCAGACTGAGAGATACAGAAGCACAATGCATCAATCCACCGAATACATTTGCAAAGTCCAGTGGCAACTCCCACCTACGCTTGGCAATGTGTATTTTGATCTTAGGCTTGTACGCAGCTGTGCAACCATGGAAACCCGTTTCATGAAGCTAACGGGCAGTTCTTTTGCTGATGTTGCTTCCAGAGACAGTATTTTACTTTTCTAGTAAGTGATTCAACAGTGCACTTCAGCACTTGGCAGTCCCGCTTTGTGAGTTTGCATGGTCTACTGCTTCATGGCTTAGCTGTTGTTGCTGTTACATGCCTTAATTTCACAATAATGGCACTTACAGTTGACAAGGACAGATCTAGCAGAGCAGAAATTTTATAAACTGACTTGAGGTAGAGGTGGGATTGAATGACACTGCATGTTTAGTCACTGAGATCATCAGTATGAGCCATTCTACTGCCACTGTTTGTCTATCGAGATTGCAATGCTATGTACTTAATTTTATCCACCTGTTAGCAGCAAGTGTGGCTGAAAATCTGAAATCAATAATTTGGAGGGTTGTATTTTACTGATTGCTTGACCTTTATACCATGGACCACAAAACATCACAATAAAGCTATTGTATTTTTAACTGTCTGATACCTTACTGATTACTTGTCCTTGCCATGGACCACCGACTGTAGAGTTTTTGTTGTGCATGTGTTTTCTGCAACTCAAAGACCCAATCAGAAAATCATTTTTGTGATTGGTTGAGAAGAAATGTTGCAAGAAACTATAGAAATTATAGTGCTCAAATGAACCATATGCTTGTTATTTGGGGAGCAAAGTGAAAATCTGCAGTGGCAGTGCCCATCATCGCCCTTATTTTGATTTCGTCTTGTAGAATATTATAGAGAATTATTCAAGACAGTATTTGCTGGAACATTTGAAAATAAACATTCTGCATTTGTAGCCCTAATTACATCACTAAGATGTGTTGGAGAAGCCTCACTTGATTCAAGTGAGTTCAGCGTAGTACAGCATTGTTTCCATTCACATCTTCTCATTTGTCTAAGTGCTGATTTGTCTTGCTCGTGCTTGCCTACTGATTGAAAATGCATAACCCATGCCCTCTTCCATTTACAAAGGACATGAGACTGAATAGATTCTCTTAACCAGAACTGATCCTCAAATCAAAGGTTCATTCATAACTGTTTGATTGCACTGTTCTTACCTCCCATGTTCTCCATATCTTGCACCATTCTTTAAAAGGGAGTAGTTGTCCTGAAATGCTTGTTCACATCTATCTGTCTGAGAAACCCTGCCTCTGCCTCTTTCTCCTTCATTGCTGACAATCATATTCCCCCTTTAGTCAGGACCACTCAGACACATTTCAACATTCAGTCTTAGCAGTCTGTGTGTTCCACCTCTCAGCCACTGAAAGCTTCATATTTGACGTTTAAAATAACCCCTAGCCACCGGTGGCTTATTTTCCTTGCCGATACCACTCCAGGAGATATCCATTAATGCACGCTGATGAAATCTCCAGGGGGAAATGGAGGTGAGAAGGATGTGGCTGCACTTTTGTGACTGAACAGGCACAAGATCGAAGTGCTGCTTAATAGATCCTTCTCCCTATTCCGTCTGACCTTTCTGAGCCTTCTACTGACATTCAAATCAAGGTGAGGGTACATTTGCATTGCTGTCATTGTGTTGTTCACAAGAAACCTCTTCAAGTGATCCATCAAGATTCAAACCGTGATTAAAGATCATATCCAACAGCTTACAATCTCTCTCTTTTTTTCCTTTCTCAGGAACAAAGACCCACGAGTGAAGTTTAAGCCTCGACAGTTGGAAATGACTGTGGCATTTGCAGCAGCACTCTTCAGGTGTTACATCCCTCAAGGCAGGAGGAATTGGCTGACACTTACTTGATTGCTAACATTTGTTATTAATCAGGCTAAAGTGCAGAACTCCTCATCCACCCACACCTAAAGAGTGTTGGAAATCTCTACAGACCTAACCTTGAGCCTTGCAAATGCCAACAAGCTCATCCAGATCGTTCTTTTTTGGTTGCGAGAACAATCCGAAGAACCGAATTATTCAATCGTTAATCCTTCCAACACCTCCGAAGTGTTACAGAACTTTGTGATTTCATTGCAACTGTTTGAATAAGATTGTTCTACCGTGTGTTTTGCTAGCAGCCAACTAGCGATTTTCTCAGATGCTTGAGGAATAATGCATTAAGGACGGTTTATCAGAAGGAAGCCCATGAATGTTAAGGGAGTTGCAGAACTACAGTATTTTGTAGTAAAAACAGATGTTCAATTTCCAGCATACAAGATGACTGTAATTTGACATCTGCAACGTGTTCTTGCTGCAGTTAGCAACCAGGGATAAGAGATGGAAGTATGAATTTCATTCAGTCAGAATGACAGTTATCTTTATCCTTTGCTTTTTCCTGCATTTTGCATGAATTGCCACCCTTTTTGATGGAGCTGGGCTAGCATACCCTGCCAAATATAAGGGTATTAGTCATGCGTCAGATGTGTGACAGAGCTTGGCTGTTTGGTGCAAGGTAGTATGCAACTCTGGGAAGCAGTAATAAGCAACCATAATAGCAAAGGCTATGGTATTTCAAAAGCCTATAGAACAGAAGGCAGAAAAATAAGCTGTCACTGCATTTTTCTCCCTAGAGACCTTCAATGGACCTTAATTTCCATGTTTTGCTCCACAACCCTTAGCTTGACAAACTTCTAATGTTTTACTGATGGATTTTTCCATTTTATAACAGGATGTACTTCCATTACCAAATTATGTGAAATCATAATTCACATTTGAGTATATATGCTATTTTTCTAAAAACAGAAAAAAGATTCTCAGTGTTTAAATGACTCTCATGTGTGTAATTTTCCAAAAACTAATCTGTTCTCAGAAAATGCTAATGCACTTATACCAGCACAACGCCTTCTAACATGTTGCTATTATGTTGGTAGCACTGCTGTAAATGGTCCAAAACTAGAATGATATGATTTGCGTGGTATGCAGGCAGATCCTGTTCTCATGAGTCAGCAGCAGCCATAGATTTCCAGATTTCTTTATGTGCAAGTACTTAATTAAGTAAAATAAATTAAAAAAATTAAATACAAACTTCAAAAAACATTTTATATAGTAAAGAACTGTGTATGTATGTTTTATGGCTTGCTTAGTCTTTGGAGGTGTGTTGCTAAAACACAAGCAATATTAGTGACCTAAAATTCTTTATAGGCCACAAATAAAAAAATTATATACCTTGTTTTGAAGATATAATGACTGAAAAAATATTCATATCTCCTGCTTAATGTAAGTTTGACTGAATCTCAGAAGGACAGAGAGTAGAGACAACAAGCTGTGCATCATTGGCTCCGTGTACCAGTTATATACGTATGTATATTGTTATCATATTACATCACAACATGTTTTATTTGATGTAAATGATCAAAACAGTTAATGAGTGTAGGTATAAGGTCGGTATAAAACTGCCAACCTTCCATATGATTCCTCTCTACTCACCACGTTGAGCTTGAGCTCCATGTTGAGGACACCTCCACTGTCCAGCACTGGCATCAGATTAATGGCAAACACCGCTGCCCGGTCTGGAGGGATGGAGATGTTGGGTCCAAAGAAGATATAGAAATGCACGGAGAAGGTATCCAGCTCATTTCGTAATGTGGGTCGGATGGGCCAGCATTTATTCGTATCGGCAGTCGGAGCCAAATAGGTGATGCTGTCTTCAGCTGTCAGCAGCGGCCCTCGATCAGAGCCATTCCGTGACAGGCTAGGCAGGCTGGCAGCTGGAAGGGTTTCTGACAGGGAGAAGCCCATGGCAGAGCCGAATGACTGGGGCATATTCATGGCTGAGGAACCCTTGGTGACACTTGGCTTGGAGCAATCTGAAGGGAGAACATTAGAAGAGGATTTTAGGTTAAAACCTGAGTTAGTAAATGGTGCTCAGCTTATACAAGTTGAGGAAAAATGTTTAATTGCTATAGAAGGTTTACGTCATATAGAAGTTCCTTGAAATTTAAAAAGCATCTGCACGTATCTCATTTACAGAAAATGAACCAGAAGTGGATCTCCCATGGCATCTCTCCACATATCTATTTTTGGCACTTTTTTTGAGAGTGTTGTACAAAATGCTATTGTTGATTATATTGATATGTGTTGTCATTATGATATACGCTACTGTGAGACCTCGATCAATCCATTAAAAATCCAATTGAGTTTCCAGTTTCCTAAACAACGCCTAGACCCTTAGCCCAGATTACTTCGGTTGTGAAAAACTGAAAATGCAAACAACTTCTAAGACTGAACTTTAGAGAGGTGGCAAAATATCCCTGCATATTTCCCAAAAAGAATAGTAGCTGTGGCAAAGTCCCTAAATACAGAAATTATTCACTGAATATTGAATGTTGGTTATTGAGACTTGATTTTCTGTTAAATATGTATACCATTTTTTCTGAGGCAAATGTATAACTTCATGGTCTGAGAATAAAACATACGAGGAGAGATCTTTAACTTTGTACAAGCTTGGATTTATAACTTCATTTCTCATTTTGGTGCTATTTAGAGACTTTGATTTTGAAGGGCCGTATATAACAGGTTTTTCATCACAGAAGACAACCATGTAAGTATGCAAAAAAATAGTTATGCATTCAAAAGCTTATTTCAGCTGTTTTGGTTCTATATATTACTCCTTACTTAAGAAACTGAGGAAACATGCTTTTCTTTCCTTTTTTAGGATATATTTAATAATATGCTAAAATTAATGAGTGAACTGTTAATTTTACATTGAAAAATGATTAACTGTTATTGATGTAAACTAAAACATTTGAGATTTTTTGGATTACAATGACTGTCATAAAACATTATACTAACTCATCTGGAATGTCTGAGATTCTCACAACACGTGAATTAAGGGGTGGGGGGGGGCGGTGCATATTGCGGTCTTCTGAAACATCAGTATCTGTATAGCGGTGACGATCATCAAACAATATACTGCATGACCTAGTTAAAACTCATCCACATTTCAGAATGAAGAGGGATGAAAGACAGAGAGTGAAAGGGAAATGAAGATATTGCATTTTTAGAAATCTCCAGACTGAATTTGATAGGTTGATCTAAGTACACAGGTCACTGCAAGGCTAAAAGATTCTCCCTGTCAGCGCTTGGCACCCGTGAGCTGCATCTCCGAGCCTTTCACTGCAGGAATAGCTCAAGCCTTCCTTTCCAATTTTACCCAGATAGTTTGCATCCGACTGTCAAGATGTCTGGCTGAATTATTGCAGGAATGTTAGAGTATCTCAGTAAAGCTCATATGAGGCACGAGTCACCTCTTCAGCATGCATCACCCAAAGAACTGTGGAAATAACCCTGAATCCATTAATTTCAATATACTATTATTATACACCTATTATTGCTATTTTTTTTTTACCAATCTACTTATTATTCTTAACTCTGAGTTCTGAAGTTTTGTCATAAAAAAACTCTACATAAAAAAACTACAAAGCCTCCCATGTGTTTTGAGTCTTTATTCAGATTTGAACAGATGTCTTGCATTACAAAATAACATCCGCAAAACGCCCGACTTAATGAGTTCATAATTGTTTCACTGTCTATCAGTTTTGGTGCTGCTCATTTTTTTCAGCGCTCATAACTTAGTGGAATATGCTTTAGTTAAATCTATAATTGAGATCTAAAACGACTGAGAGAAAACAAAAGCAACTTCCAAGCAAAAAAAAAAACCTCACATTCAGTAAATTTCCTGTCTATAGGAGTTTTTGTGTTTGAATATAAGTGTGTTTTTTTTCCTGATGTCACACCCACAAAGTATTATTTAACTTTGGTTTATTCTAGTTTTACTAGTGGTTGGGATAGTGTAGTGGTTAACACCTCTGCTTTCTACACTGTAGAATGGGGTTCAATTCCCACCAGGGCAAACACCCTACGATATACCAATAAGAGTCCTTGGGCAAGACTCCTAACACCGCCTTGGCCTACCTATGTAAAATGATCAAATTGTAAGTTGCTCTGGATAAGAGCGTCAGCCAAATGCTGTAAATGTACACTCCAAAGAATAAATAGTTATTTAGAGTGAAAACACAGATTAACTGCTTTGTTACCTAAAGAACCTTTCACTCTATGATTCTTTTGAAAACCTCAGTTGATCCACTTGATTGGAAGGTTCATTAGGGAACTAAATGGGAAGAAACACTATATAATGCAAGTAATGCAAAGGAGTAAACATTCTCCCCTGTACATCTACTAGAGTTCTGGTGTTAAAGCCACACTCATTGTTAACAGGTGTATAAAATCAAGGACACAGTCATGCAGTCTCCATAAACACTGGCAGTAGAATGGGTTGTACTGAAGAGGTCAGTGACGTTGAACTTCACACTGCCATGGGATGCCACCTTTGCCACAAATCAGTTCCAGAAATGTGTGCCCTGACAGATACACCCTGTTTAACTGTAAGTGCTATTATTGTGAAATGGAAACATCTAGAAGCAACAATAGCTCAGCCAAGAAGAACTAGACAATGCAAGCTCACAGAGCAGGACAACTATGCAGCATGTAAAAATGGCCTGTCCTTTGAGCCTCACACTGCCTCTGGAAGCAACATTAGCAAAAGAACTCTTGGCGCTTCATGAAGTGGGTTTCCATTGCCAAGCAGCTGCACACAAGCCTCAGATCACTATGCCAAGCATCAGCTATAGTGGTGTAAAGCACATCACCATCAGACTCTGGAGCAGTGGAAATGTGTTCTCTGAAATGATGAATCATGCTTCTTTATCTGGCAGTCTGAGGGACGAATCTGGGCTTGACGGACGCCAGGATAATTTTTCCTAGAAGGAGGGATAATGGTCTGGGGCTGTATTTCAGAGTTTGGGCTATAGGCTCCAGTGAAGGGTAATGTTAATGCTGCAGAGATTTTTGATAATTACATGCTTCCAACTTTGAGTTTAAGGAATGTCCATTCCTGTTCCTGTATGACTGCGCCCCAGTGCACAAAGCAAGTGACATAAAGACATGGTTTGACAAGGTTCATGAGGTGGAACTGTAGACAGCCCTGAACCTCACTGAATATTGTTGAAATAAAGTGGAGAGCTGATTGTGAGCAAAGCTTTCTTGATCAACATCAATGCTTGAGCCCACAAAAGCTCTTTTGAGTGAATGGGTACAAATTTCCACAGACACACTTTAAAATCTTGTGGAGAGCCTTGTCTGAAAAGTGGAGGCTGTAACACAATAGAAAGAGGGCCAAGTCGATATTAACGGCCATGGTTTTGGAATGAAATGGCCAACAAGCTTGTGTGATGGTCAAGTGTCCTCATACTTTGTGTAGCCAGGGTATAAATAGGAATCAGAAATAAACATGTCCCTGAGATCTAAGAATCAAAGAAGGGATTTTTGTAGGTTCTCCATTTAGAAAAGTAATACAAGATGTGAACAAGCTAAGTCAAGCAGTAAAATCAGCATGGCTATTCTCAAGATGAGTACATGCTGGGAAAGTAAGAATCCTCCCCGGAATTTCCTTCCAACTATCTGTCTTTTCTAGTTAGCTCAAACCAGCAGCAGAATTGTTCAGGTAGATGGACAAAATTGACCACTGTGGCAAGTGATTTCATCCAAACATTTTCAATATGGAAAGCAGTAAGAAGGGAAATGCAGTCCTAGTTATGCTGCTAAATACTGCTGTGACCTCAAAAAAGATGCTTTAGAAGTGAAAAACAACAGAAAGGCAAATACTGTAACTTTTTAATCAATAGAAAGAGATCCAAGATCGCAGAAAGGGTAAAAACAAGGTTATGATTTTTGTCAGAGTTGAAAGGAACCATATACTAGAGGGCCTCGGTTTAAACGCTTCACTCAATTGGACATTGACTCGATTCTCATTTTGCATAGTAACTGTTATCTATATGTATGTAAGACAGAGATATACATTACCCAGAGATTTCATGGAACACCATTTAAGTTGTAAGAAATATGTGGAAGTGCTGCCCTGTTGCCTGGGATGATTCTGGCTTTTATGCTTGTTTCTGATTATTAATAAACTGTTCTGTCTCATGACTCATGATTCTAAATTGACAATAATCAAGACCGGAGAAGGGCTGTCTGCCATTAAAAACTTTTACGACCTAACAGTAACCCTGAGAGCGGGGGAGCTGAGGCTATAAAGATGTCGGTGTTTTATGAGGACATCTGAGGGAGAAACCGAGGATCTCTCGCATCCGGGGGAAAAAGCCTTGATTGGTATGTTAATCCTTTTGCATTTACGAGGTGTCTCTGATTGATCGAATCAAGCCTTTTTTCCACTCCTCCATAATTATCGCCATTTTGCTCGTAACGTCATTACCGCTCAAGCTGTTGGAACATGATGATGGGCTAAGGCACGCAATTACAGAGTTGCGGAGGGTCTGCAGAAGTAGACGCATCAACATACGGGCTCGAATGGGTACGAGGACGTTTCCTTCTGCATCCTAAACAGCTGGGCTCTGTCTCCTGCACCTGCGTGACCACAGGTGGTGCAGCAGCAGGCCCACGTGTTGGCTCTAATGGGGAGCTTATTGCAACCCCAATGTGAATAAGTACATATCATTCATCTGACACCTTAATCCACAGAGACTCCATAAGTGTGTCACTTTTGCCCAGTAACGGCTTGATGAAAATTGCAGTTCAGGAAAATGCTGCGTCAAAACATTAAACCACTAAACAAGTGAAATGGCTGTCTATATTAGTCAACTCTTAAAAAGAGTTGGTCCTGGCTTGAACATATTGTTCTATGGGGGAAAAAAGCTTTAATTAGTATAGTACCTTTAGATTTTGTAAAGATTCTTTATGCTTTAAAAGGTTCTACACCCTTGTTCATCTCATTTACAACAATGGTTCTTTAAAGAACCATAAATGAAAGTGCTTTAGGGGACCAAAAAAGTTTTGTCCACACTAGCAGTGTTTTCAAAAATCCCTCCTCCCACACAAGAACATTAAAGTGTTTACATGAACATGCCAGCCCAGTAGAGGTGGATAATACTCTGTGCAAGTCTAAGGAACATCTAATAAGAAACACCATGCACATGCTTATTGGGCAAAAAAAAAAGTATATATATATATATATATATATATATATATATATATATATATATATAAATATATATATGATTTTCAAAACAAAAGTGATGATGGACGTTACAACTACCATCAGATCTGCAAGTAATTTGATATTTCACACAGATTCAAAGTCCAAATTCTGCCAGAAAATAGAAGATTAAAAAAGTCAAAGGAAGTCTACTGCTTTCGCACATTGTTTAATTCGTCATGGCTACACCACTGCCTATGAAACACAGACATGGTCATGCTTAGGCAAAAAAGAAAGTTTTTCTACCTTTTCAGTTTCACCATAATTTTTTTTTCTACGCTGCAGACTAGGGTTCAATCCCTCACCTGGGTAAGCACCCTACACAATACCAGTAAGAGTCCTTGGGCAAGACTCCTAACACTGCCTTTGCCTACCTGTGTAAAATGATCATGTCGCTCTGAATAAGAGTGTCTGCCAAATGCCGTAAATGTAAATGTTAATGATCATCAAGTCACATATCTTTAGAATCATTAAGGTGTTTTTAATGCTTGCTATCAAGTTGAAACCCATTCAGCAGAATGCAGAGCAGTAGATGCCTTCATTCAATGCTTTAATAGAAGAGTAAAGCTAAATTCAATTATAAACATGTTATCACACCCAAATTGGGAAGCACAAAGATAGCAAGTATTTCAGACAGAAATTTGCCCATCCACATAAAAATGCAGAAATCCATTTTTGTGTGGATGAGAGACCAAAATGCAAAAAACTATTTTCCGGAAACATGTACATATAAATATTCAGAGTGTGTTTAAAATTCTAAACGAGGGGAAACTCTTCAGAATTTGTAATGCAGTCTAGATGTCGGTGTACACAACATTTGCAGAACTTGGAGCTATGCACACCACAGGAACTCCCGGTATACATAGGAGCTGCCTTGAGAAAGAGTTGCTTTGTTCAATTAATAAAGTCTAACAAGGTTCAAAGCATGTGTGATGCATTCATGTAGAGGGGGTTCAAACCCAACGCTGTGGAACCACGGCTTCTTCCCTTCTCTCTAGATGTTCGCCTTCAGACATAGATGAAGAGAAATATCATGTTTCAACTCTGTCTGCAACTACAATGCTCGGTATGCTGATGCGCTGACAACACATAAACAAGCCAAAATCACTAGCAAATAAAAAAGTCCAGGATGGAGGCTAGGTTATGAGGGTATTTATTTTTCATGATGTGCTTTTCCCAGAGCCCCTTAAACTCTCGACCCTGTAACATTCTCTCACTACAGCATCTACCTTCAGTGCAGAATGTTTTACTCCTGTTGCAGATCACTTTGTATTCCTTATGAGCTGACATTTCTGTTTTGCACTCATGAAATGATTCAAGGTTCCGAATGTTTGGCGACAAAAGCAACATCCCCTAAAGAATGAGCAACGAATGTTTCGCAAGCAATGATGTCCCTAGACCACCCCGGCCGAACATGACATACTCAGACTCATTTCCTTGGAAACAACTTGTGTATCAGCATTGACTCGCAGTTCTAAGTCTCAGTGGCTTCTGGATATTTACGACAGAGCTAGCATCTGTTGATGTAAATATATGCAAAGCTGCCTTGCTAGATCAAAGCGTCACTTATTGACTTGGGCTCATGGCTAATGCAACATCAGTTTAACAAAGCACCACTGTAATTGCTCAGCTCACATTTGTGCTGTGGACAGCTGGTCAATACTATAACAAGGCAAAAAGAGAGAAAATGCTTGTGTTGGTAACTGAGTTTAAAAATGATCTATCTTGTCAATAATGTTTCTTACCATTAGTTAACAGAACATTAGATTAAAATGCTAGTAGTGCTTTTAGATTTTGAAAATAATTTGTAAAATACATGAGAATATCTAGCATTGTGCAAAGGTCAGAGGCCACCTTTCATTTCAGTGTCAGGGTAAAGAGGCATTTATATTATCCATTCATTTTCAGAAGCTTTGTTTCATTTTTTCTACACACCCAAAGTTGAGTTTTAAAAGTTGTTTTAGTTTTCTGCTTCTCAATCCAAACACATTCAGTGATGCTGAGGTCTGACCTCTGGAGAGGCCAGTCCATTGTTCTGAGTACTCCAACACATTCTTCTTTTCTGTCTTCTTTTTATTCTTCTGTCTGTTTTCTTTTCTCAGTAACAGCAAGTTGACAGCTGCACATCCTATCAGACACATAGTGTTGAGTTGTCTACTCACAGTGAAAAGATAGACAGAAACACCTGTGGATTCTTTTCCGATCTAAAGCATGATTTTGTCTCAGTAAGTGCTGTTTCTGTAATGGCATGTGCAGTGTTAAAGGTTTGGCTGGCAGTGCTGGACAGTAGCCAAGTAAATGTAACTTGTTACTGTATTTAAGTAGTTTTTTTGTGTATCTGTATTTTATTGAAGTATTTTCATTTTGGGGGACTTTTTACTTTCACACCACTACATTTCAAAGTCAAATATCTTACTTTTTACTCCACTACATTATACAAAATCTGTCGATCTTATATGGCTTATATGTGCATAAAAACGTAACCAGTCAAAACGAAAGAAACATGAAGCAAGAACACCAATCAGGGCACAGCACGCGCTTTGTTTTGAGCTTGTTTTGACCTGTTGGTCATACCGACCCAGTGCAAGCACATGGTTCAATGCCAGTGCAGCAGCGTAAAATTTTGGGAGTGTCTGTTCAACATAAATGACGGAACTAACCTAACTTTGTGTAAATAGACCACAATATTGAAATATGTACACATACTGCCGCTGTCCAATGAAAAACATGTATTTCCATTTTATTGCAATTTTTACTTTTTTGCATCAATTGAGTTCAGCACATGTCTTTTACATTGTGTGAAAATGTTGTGATGATTGGACCAATAGAAATGCTGTAAAATTGTTTAGAATGAAAACTTTTTCCATTAACTTACATTCAAAAGAAAAAAATGTTTTTGCCCTCTCCTGTAAAGTTGTTATGGTGTGCAGTTGTGACTGGCATGTGTCGTTTTGCTCAATTTATACAAAATTTCATTTTATAGTAAATTTGTTTTGGCTGGTTTATGTTTATGAACAGAGACCTACAGACGCAATATAGTAAAGGAAAACTCATTTGTGAACCTGAGTTTAAAGCAAGTTTTTATTAAACTTAAACTTGCAACTAAGTTGCAAAAAAATCTTAAACTTAAACTTTGCTTGTTTCCAAAAAGTTATTTCAGAGCCACTCGGTTCTACCTAAATGGAAATGATTTGCCTTCAGTGTTTTGTGCTTAAGATAATTTTAAGAGACATTAGTGAGAGATTGAGAATGTTTACAAAGAGTGACACTAGAATTTTCACCTAAAATGAGTTAATGAAGCAAGATTCTTGTTATAAAATGATAGTAAGATAATTAGAGCCATAATTAATCTTTATGTACTTTTACTTTTGATACTTAAGTACAGTGGTACACTTTTTTCTTAACTCCAGTTTTGAAAATGCCCTTTTTCCCTTTGACTTTTTACTTACTTATGCAAGTTCATGCCTTATTTCTAAGCTCCTTAGAAACGTCCTCTGAAAAAATGAATAATTTGTATGAAATGGGTGTTCCCACTTGAAACTAAATAAATGATGTGTGGTCTCTGACTTTCGCTCGGCGCCGTAGTTTCATTTATGAGTACACTGATGGCATAATAACCTCAATGTAAAATGAGAATCAGTTTTTTTTACGGCTTTTATTATTGAATTTGCGTGTTAAAAAAGGTCAAATAAACTTAGCATGGCTATAAAAGCACACACCATCTTATAGTGGCAAATGGCAGCAGGTGTAAAGAAAATCACCCTCTTATCCAGCTTGATTTACTGTAAGGACCCATCATCTGTGCATCTGATAGTGGACACTGAAGAGAAAGGGTGTAGTCCGTGCAGATTTACCGGCACTGTCTGCCATGTTATTGTTGATAGCTTACTCGCTTCTCACACAAGGTACCAATAAAACCCAGTTGTGCGTTATCTTTTGCTGCCTAATGATAGGAGCCGTGGGTCTAATATTGATTTAAAAGCAGTGTGTGAAAAGAGCAGATAATGTCAGCGAGTAACAGGGCAATAAAAGGTCTGCAGGGTTACTAGGCGACAGTGTAGGCAGACATGTTTGCTGAACACCATGGTCATTTTTTTTAACTTTTTTTCCTCTGCAAATGTCTTATGATGGAAGAAGGTTTTAAAGCATCTTGTGATCCATACAAAAAAATTGTAACATGAAACTGAGACAAGAATAAGTAATATCGATCGTAAGACTGCTCTGCATTTGCATTTACCATAAAGTAGAATAACTCGCCCCTACAGTGCAACAGAATATCTTAGGATATACTACAAATGTAATTTTAATATAATATGTCCAAATGTAATGCACCACATCTAACATCACAAAACTGGTGGTTGCATAACACTCATATCCAAGTGTTGAATAATTTGGTGATAATGGTGAAAGTGCACACTGCAGCTGAGTGCAAGCTGCGATTTTTCATTAAACTCCCACAGTGGTTCTGGGAGAAGATGAATGAGAGGAATGGACAGCTGAGAAGTGGGTGGTTGGTTGGCACACATTTCTGGAGTAACTTCCACCTCCAGCCTTCCGCCCACACCAATCGCACCCCCAAGTAATGAAGCTGCCTGACTCTGTTGTGCTCCATTAGGTTTTTTTTTGTTGCTGTATTTAATTTTTTTCATCATTTTTTTTATTTGTTTTGTTTACACAATGCCAGTTTCTCCTTCCTAACTCCTCAATTTTGCAGTGAAATAAGTGAAATCAATATATCTAATATTACTCACTATGAGATTGAAGTAAGAATGACAACTGATTACTGATGTTCTGTATTTGAAGTTTTCAACATTTACATGTTTTAAATAACTAAAAGCTAGACTTTGATTTTACATTTGAAATGACTAGATCCAGAGAAAAGATTTAACTGAACAGATTATTAAAATGTTATTGTTTTATTGGTTAGTCAAGAAAACGCTAAGCAATGTTGTTAAGAAATATTTTTTCAATATGTAATATAGCATAAATCTACTCATATGCACTATATGATTAAATCTTTCAGTAATATGCTCAAGAATTTCTTGAATGCCGTGTTCTAGACACAATTTTGGCTGATTTAGAGAAAAATGATTTTAGGAATGGGCCTCAGATCAGCATTATTCAGTGACAGCTCAGAGAACATGCAGCATTTGTGAGAATATTGCCATTAATACAAAGGAAATATTTTTTCAATTAAAAAAAAAAAAAAAAAAAAAAAAAATATATATATATATATATATATATATATATATTTCATGATGGATGGGCCAATATAATGGCCCCAAAATTGTTTAGAATTAAATCTAGTTATATTATTTTATTTGAAAAATAAAGAAATTTTTGGCCTTCCCCAGTAAAGTTAACATAGAGTTTTATAGAGATGATATTCCACTTAGGTTCTTCAGGAAGCTAGCTTGTCAATTATATGAAATGAAGTGCCAGCCAGAATTGCGGGCAGGACTTTGGAAAATGCAGTTAGATTTGAATGGACATGAATTCACAAACCATGCTGAAATAAGCATGTTTCTGTTGAGCTGCTCAGTGTTAGAGAAGATATGTCTTTGATTTTGTTTAACCAAAAATCTGAAAAATTACTGTCAGGACCAAATGGTTTCTGCTTGCAGTGTCCAGCCTTAAAAATAAAAATCTCCGCATGGTTTTTAGTTTAAACATGTGATTCTAGAAGAAAAAAACTCATCAACAAGTTTCTTCTCACTTAAACATCTCATTAAAAAGATAGACATCTGTACTTTAGCTGCTCAGGTTCTTCTATGGCATCGTCCCCAAAAAGCCTTTCTGATTCTTTCTTTTAATACACAGGGCACTTCAAGCATTATTTCTCGAATCAAGCAAAACTAAGTAGTAATATTATTCCTACAACATCCTCAAAAGCTATGTTTGAAGAAAGCTATATTGACTAGATTTAAGATTTTACTTCCAAAATTACAGTAGACTTTTGCCATGAAAGGGCACACTGGGAAAAACAAAAAACAAAAAAAAAACAGTATGTGAGTGTTCATATGCAGAACTGGGGGCGGTTTTGGCCCTCAACTCAGCTCCACTCTGGAAGAGGTCAAGCAAAATATCACCGGCAGAGCATACAACACAGCCCCTGCTGCATTGCTATGGTAACTGGGTGCACTAAGAGGGACAAGGTGCGAGAGAAAGAGCACATTAGCTAAAGCTAGCGCAGCAGTCTCTGCTTCTTCCCTGCAGAGGTCTAATAATGTATTGCTGAACGGTCCTCCATGAGTGCTATCCATTTCTCATAAGAGCTGAACTCTGCTTCAGTAAGAGCTACTTAATGCTAGCTATACATTAGTGCCCTCTCTTCAACTATTTTTTTTTTGCTGGGGTTTTTAACCAGCATCTGCAGAGTAGAATACATTTCAGTTAGTCTCTAATATAACACCTCAAATGAAGCAACGTTCTGAAATTTGATGGGCAGGAAACCACTTGACAGTTGTCAAGGGTTTGATAGGCCTGGTTTTGTCATTGTCATATTTCTAAGCTAAGATTTCAAAGCCTAGCACACACGCTAGAATGTGAGATGATTCCCTAAAGATTGATTGTTCTAGGTGACACTCTCTACTGACTCACCCTCTGCATAACTGAAATATTTATAAATGATGCCATTTTCAGGAACAGTCTATATTGCTATTTGAGGAACTGACACAGATTATTAATGTATTGTTGTTATTACTAATTGCATGAATATATCCGTCAACAGGATTGCTTATTAGACACTGATATGCTGACCTCATTTCAGTTTGTTAAGTACCTGCACTACACTCTAACAAAATCTTTAGCTTTTAAATACTTTTCTGCACACTTTTTAAACTTGTCACAGTGTTTATTTCAGAGGGGAATCCTCGGGGCCTTCTGTACCTTTAAGAACAGTGATTCTCAAATTGGAAAACTCTCCAATCAGGACTTTTTTTCTGTGGTATCTACATAGATACAGCCAGGGCTCTCCCATTGGTTAGGACTTCGGGATCCAAACTGAAGGCCTAATGTGTCAGATTAAACACTATTACAATTAAGAACTAACAATAATCAACCAATAACATTTTTGATTTTCAATGGCTGGGAAAAAAACATCACTCTAGGCCTTCTGGAAGTCCTAGATGCATCAATAAGGAGAAGCGGTAACTTGAGTGGTCAGATGTTAGAAATGGAAAACAGCTGTGGCATTTCTATTGTAATGCTCTAAAGCAGTCACCAGTATGTTACCAGCTTCAACTAAAGCACGAAATCTCTTTTACAAGCACAAATGTCCTCCATTAATCTAGAATGGCCAAAAATGTTCACGTGAAGCACTGATAGCTTATTGCTAAGATGCTACAAGAATCCTATAGCAGAAATGTGCATTATCTTAAAGATTTTTTTTCTCATCATTTTGAACAAGTTTTAACATTTATGGCCCCAACTAAAAGCCTAGCTCTAACAGTCCTCCACTGGATTAGCTGAGCTGTAAGCTTGACTATGACATGAATAAATATCAGTGTTATAAAACAAAAAAGCTAAAAAATAATCACATTTGATGTTCTTCCAAAAAAACATTCTATTAATTAGTGTTTTGATGATGGTGGTGGACAGTTTGGCACGTTGGTCCAAAATGTTCTACAGGTGTTCAATTGGCTTGAGATTTGGTGACTGCAAAGGCGAGACTATATAGTTTACATCATTTTCATACTCATCATACTATTCAGTGACCCATCATGTCCTGTGCTTGGGGGCATTATCAGCCTAGAAGAGAACACTTCCATCAGAATAAATATGTTTCATCATACAATGGAGCTGATAATTCAAAATAACCTTGTATTGATTTGCTGTAATATCCGTCTCTGTACTTGTGCAAAGATTTGTCTTGCTGACAGTCTGATCATGTCCTGCACTGACCTTCTCAGTCAGCTAAAGAACAGAAGAACAGTAGCTTTTGACCAAAATGCCCAACACTCTGTAATGATGTCTTTCCCACAAAACCTAAACACAGATGTTAGCTGACTTTAGCCACAGTTCTTATTGAAACACTTGCCCAAGGCTCTATATCTTTCTTGTAGAAGTGGAAAAGTGGGGCATATTGCCTTAGACATTGAGGCAAAAACCTCAAAGCAGGTGATTCGTTTTAAATCTTTTCATCAAAGAAAGAAAATGTCAGACAGCAAACGAAGGTGAAACAGGGCCCTTATTTTGCCCAATGCACATCAGAACTGCCTGATATATCAGAGAGATGGAGAGATACACAGCTGGGAGTGGCAGAACTTGTTGGAAAAGAAGACCTTTTTTCACTTTCTGCAGTACTAGAGGCTTGGACATCCATAAGGTGTGATAAATGAGTAAGACTTTATTTGAATCCTGCTACATAACATTGACATAACCATTCCATAAACATGTCAGGATCTTGGATCTATTTCGGTTGTAGTAAAATGCTGCTTTACAAACATTTTGTATAGGTTTTTTTTAAACGCGAGATCACTAGCAAAAATTACTGCCCTAGTTTTTGCCATTTTTAGCTTATTGAGTAAGGACTCCAAATAAGCTGACACAGCTTTTCTCTGATCTCTGTTCTCAATTATAAATATTTGTTTTTATCTTTCTTCAGTTGCAGAAAATTATGACACATTCAAGGATTTATGTCCATCAAGTAGTAACATTATGAGCAAATAGACCTGTAATGATTAAATAATAATGAACCAGATGGAGCCCTGAGTAAGTCCACAAGATAGACGCTAGAACATGTCCCAAGCACAGTGTAGTATTCACTATTATGACTTTTACACTCCATATTATTTGGAGCCGACCATTAATACGTGGTCGACTGTATCAAACATTGCACTAGGATTTAAAGGAATCAATTTGGACAAGCTACCTGAATGGAAACCACTTTCTTAATGAGTTTAAGAAATGAGTTAATAGGTCAATAATTGAAAAAATAATATTTAAAATGACCAATCACAGCTTTTGTTCAGTAATATAAAAGGGTCATGATACAATTACCATTAACTGTCATGACATATGTGACATGCTAGTTTTTCTAAATGTACTTTAATTAACCATAATGACATCAAGCATTATGACATGTCATTAATGGCATTGGTATTAATGGCAATGTTGGTATGAATGGAAAAGGTAACAACACTAGTTATATTACTTATATTATTGGATATAATCTGTCCAATATTCTGCTATAAGAATATTGCACTCAAAAAGTGGGATAGGATTATGTAACAGAGACAACACAGTGATTGACACTCATGTTTGTGTGATGTTTATATGTAGGCATAACTATGTGGTTGGTGAAGCACAGAGAACTTGGTGTGATTGTTTTTCTTCTGGTTAAAGCTTGTTTCATTTAATAACTTATATAGAGGATCTTAACTTGATATGAGGTAGTTATTTTCATGTATTGACAATGATTGTTAAAGCAGAGTAAGAACTGTAGGTACAGCATTCCTTTATCAGTATAGTTTCATGTTAGATTAGTACCTTCTTACTGCGTTTGGGAGTGTTATTGTAAGTTTATGTGCATTAAGATTAGAAATGATTCACATATTTATGGATCTGCTGATGTGTGATGTGTTTCTACAATCACAGCTTGCACTAAACTGTTTTTAACATCAGCTGCAGGATTTTTTCCTGCTGCTGTGGACAGCTAACCAGCATGATCACAGTTATGAAACAGAAATAAAAGAGAAATTCTACTGAGAGAAATCTGCACAACCTAGATTAATCGATGTCTGAAGATTTAAAGAAAAAAAAATATGAAAATCGGTTGGGTAATAAGGAAGTTATGGCCAATTATATTCAAAGAACTCATCATCTGTCCGCACACAGGCCTTTATTTACAAGTGGATCTTGACCACTACAACGTGGCAGATATCCAGACATATCGCCTCAGATAGAGAACAACAATGCTCCATCTGTATATATATATATGTGTGTGTGTGTGTGTCTGAATTGCTCTTGAGAATTTTTGCTTTTTATTGTTGCACCCAATAATGAAATGATGTGCCCACTATGTTCACACTCTTAAAATGAGCTATTTAAAGAAAATACTTTTTAAAAGGTTCTTCAGGAAAGCAAAAGTGGTTCTTTTTCCACATCACCCTAAAGAACCCTATCTGATCCCTTTCTGATCCTAAAAATAAATGTATACTGTGCCATCTACATGGCAATTCAAAATCCACTCTCCAGGTCTAAATACTGAATCACCTGAATACCAATTACTTTGTTGTTATTGCAGTGATGGAGGCAGGTCCCTGATGCTATTAGCTACAGACAAATGCTTTTGCTAGGAACTGCAAATGAAGAGCTGACTTTTAACATGCCTTATTCCGTGTTCAGAGAGAGTCTCTCAAACGTCCTTGCCCTGAGGTTGCATATGGATGTTTTCTGAGGCAGCTCAATGCTCCTTGTACAAGGGACTTCTGTCTTGTGCTCAGAAAACAAACAATATACCCACCAATTCCACTGATAGCAGGTTATTGTAGAATCCCGAGCTTTTGTTCTTTAAAGAACACTTTGACAGTCAACATATTCATTGTATCTGAAGTATCCGGTAAAGTAAGAAACTTCTATGCAGGTGACTCTCACTCTATTGTTGAAACTCTCAACAGTATTAATGTGTAGTAACAAGTTGCTATAACCTTAGCTACATATAAGAGCATCATAATAAAATTTAACCTAATAATATATCTAAATGACAGTCACTGCAATCAGTGTCTGTACAGGTTTCATGAACAATTACATATAGCATGTATAGAATTAGGCATGCTATTCCTATTCTTGCCATCACTCAGTACCAGCTGGCTCTACCTAATAAGTAACACAAGCAGCTACTTAGGACCCTGCGGCCACCAGGGGGCCATCTAACATTGCCTGGGTTATGAATGTACCGTTATGTACCATTATTAGATGCTCAAGTAAGGGGAAAAAGCAACAGATTAATCATGCCTCAGAAGAAAACATATGTATCTGAATGCAACACACAGAAAAGGATTAGGAAGATGAGCTTAAAGATCATGTTTTTTTTTTTTGTTTGTTTGTTTGTTTTAACATTAAGACATTTTTTTCTGGCTCATAGGTGGGAAACATGAAAGAGTAGATCTTAATAGTGAGTGGTCTGTCTAGTGAAGCACATTAATTTAGACAGGCTTTCTGTGAAGTTTCAGCTTCAGAAGACTTAACAAACACAGACATGGTTAACTCCTTTTACAGCAGTGGTGAACAATTTTCTCTGTTAATCCAGGTTTAGATACTCAGGCTGTGATTAATCCAGGTATAGATACTCAGGCTGTGATTAATCCAGGTTTAGATATTCAGGCTGTGCTTATTCCAGGTTTAGATACTCGGGCTGTGACTAATCCATGTTTAGATACTCATGCTGTGATTAATCCAAGTATAGAAACTCAGGCTGTGATTAATCCAAGTTTAGATACTCAGGCTGTGATTAATCCAAGTTGAAATTTTTAGATTGTGACTAATCCAGGTTTAGATAATCAGGTTATGATTAATCTACGTTTAGATACTCCGTTTGCGATGAATCCAGGTAAAGAAACTCGGCCTGTGATTCATTTAGGTTTACATGCTCAGTCTGTGATTAACCCAGATTTAAGTGATTAATCCAGCATTAGATTCTCAGCCTGTGACTAATCCAGGTTTAGATACACAAGCTGTGATTAATACTGATTTAGATACTCACATTGTGATTAATAGGTTTAGATACTGAGGCTGTGATTAATTCAGGTTTAGAAACTCTGGGAGCCCCCCCAAAAAATCCTTGCTTAAAGCATTGCTGAAATTGCAACTTCTCTTTACGTTGTTTGAACATTTCATGTTTTATTGAGCAATAGAAGTGATCCAGATTTAATCCAGAATATAATCTCATTTTCTTTCTTCTTTAGTAACAGTTTTCAAGTTCGGAGGTTTTCTTACAACGGCGATGTCATGTTTCAGTTTGAGAAACATTTCTTTCTCTAGTCTGACTTTTTATCTTATTTAAATGTAATATTCCTGTTTGCAGATATTATTCATAAGAGGTCAACTTTTGCTCTCAGCAGGCGTTTAAAAGCTTGAGGCTCAATGCTTTAGCAGACTCCCACGCATTCTATGCATAGACCTGTTACTGTGCAGAACACTAGGTACTGACCCCTGAATTTTGGACTTCAATAGAACCCATGGAGAGGCTCTGTGGACATTGATGTAAGCTGTTAAGACCACAGATTCACATGCTGGCTAAGAGCAGAGCTTGGTTACAAAAGGCTTTGAATCGCTGAATAACTGACGTAAATAGTTATCTTTGTGAAAGATCCTTGAAGTTCTAGTAGCAGGCAAAGAGGGAAAAAGCAAACCTTGTGTACTTTCCCGATGCCAGTATGAATTTCAATGGGCCTCTACATAAAGGTGTCTCGCTACAAAGGGGAGAACGCTTACAAAACATCCTAAAGGTCTCTCACGGGGATTGCCATTGGCACCACGTGACTTCGTCGTCACATGCTAGACCCACAGGTGAGCAGCTTTTTGTCTTCATTACAGCATCAAATCGAAGGTGTTCACAAAGGATGATGCCTGCCAGATTTCTGGCAGGTGGAACATTTTAGGCATCAGTGAAGGCTAACCTGACAAAAGAAAGATTCATCTCTGGAAAGCTAAACAGGGCTGACCCTTCTCAGACATCTCAACGAGTTGAAGAAGCCATAGAGTGATGACTAAATAGGTATCTGCTTGAACAAGAACCTACTTTGAGGGTCTTATCCAATCAAAGGTTGTAATGAATGTAGATGTGCTGAAGGACAGTTTAAAAACACTCTAGATCTTCATGAAATAAGAAGTGATGTTCAATAGTTGAGAGGGAGAAATCCTTTCATTAGCAAAGAGGATAATGTGCCTTTGACATCTGAGTAATAAATGATGAAACACCCCTCCACTCACAAGCTGTTCCAAAGAACTTCTCCTTTGTAACTTGCTAAACATCAAAAGAACCCAACAGAGGAGTAACCACTTAAACTGCTGGCTTACAATCTGCATGTTTATTATTCAGTAACTGCAATAAATGTTTATCATTAAGGGGTATGCAGGCAGGACATTTTGGAATAATGTTAGCTATAATTTGTTTGCTCCAAACAGATTATTATTATTTTGCTTCAGTTTTTAAGACCAAGTCATACATGTTTTACATGTTACTGTCACATGCAAAGGTTTAAAAAGACGTCTAAAATCAAAAGATATGATGACAATAGTAGAAAATTTGCTTACATTCTTGCTTACATTCAAGTTTTGACTGAGTTGTCTTTGTATACTCTTTTAATGCATTTGCAATCATCAGATTCATCCACTTGGGGAATGGGTTCAGGTTTACACGGAGTTCTCTCACACTTTGTGTGCAATTACACATTTCCACCAGAGAGGAAAACTCTCCAGACCTCCAAAACTTAAATAGTGTAGCTTTAAAAAGTAATTAACATTGATTGAACATTTAAAACTTATAAAAAGTTCTAATATCAATAATCTGATAACTTACTATTCTGTTAACTTACTATTTGAAATTAAATTCACTCAAAATGTTAAGGCAACCAGGCTTTAAAATTGCTATGACTATGGCTTTTACTGTTCATATTTATCTGATAGAGATGTCTGTTCCCCAGGCTCAAAAGAAACCAAAAACAACTGACAGTGAATTCTTAATGTTATTTGCTTGGAAGGTAGTTTGCTGGAGACTGAAGGATGTTAAGCATTTAATTGTAGAATAGTAAGGCGCAGAGGCTTTCCAGGGTGAACACTGTTTGTAGGCGCCTTTCCTGCATCTCCTCAGGGAGGAATTGATGTCTACATTGTCCCTCAGCTCTCAGCAGATAAGCAAATGCATAGCTCTGATCCACTGGAGTGTTCGTCTAGGGCTCCAGACACACGCCATAGATGGGACCCGGCAGCCGCAGGCCCTACACAGCTCCCCCTCACTGAGGGAACATGTTTGACAGCAGACCTTACATGAGGCTTTTATGCTGAATGGAAAAAAGCCACCTCTGTCTCAGCTTTATTAGACACAAAGTCTGAGGGAGATGAAAAGCTCTTCCCAGTTCTGAGCGTCATGTCAACCAAGGTCATCCTCCACCTTGTACGATGGATGAGGGTTTCTGAAACATCTCTGGTGTCTAATGCAGAATGCATGTCCACACAAAGTGCTTTTAAAGTTTAATATGTGAGGTTTTCAGCAAAGGACATTGAGGCTAAAGAATGCATACAGAAGCACACCCAGGGACATTGTAATCTTCCAGCACTATTCAGAACATACAGAGTTATGGGATTTTTACTAGAAATGACTTGTTGTTCTCACATTGTTCTACACCCCCTTAGTGGATTAAACATTTTAGTGATGTTTGCTTGTCATCAGTGTGTTATATTGTACTTCTTCATAAACTTTCTACCAAACATTTTAGTTACCATGCTGTACTATCCTAGTAGTGTAATTTTGTTTAGGTCTATAATATAACAATGATGTCACATATAACAAATACATAAAAAAGACTTTTGAAAAAAAGCAGTTGATATCTTGTGAGCTGGCCTGAAGAGCAAAGTTTGGTTCTAGACCCTCTGGATGTCCCCAGCCATCACATATATTTGCTTGATTTCACTTGATTTCACATAAGGAAGCATGTATTAGCCAAATTGAGTATTGGATGATAACTGCAAATAATACTGGGCTGCCAAGAGCAGAAGTTTAAAATGGTAAAACGAACACACTGACACATTTAAAATCACTACTTATTATATCAAAGTTATCTGTATTTATTGTAATACCAGAGGGTTTCTTAGGTGCCTAAAACTTTTGGAAAATACTGTATATTATTGGTTGTTCATAAAAATCTTTAATCCCTTTTACATTTTTAATGGCAATTTTATTGTTTTGCACCATAAAGACAATAAAAACAGTTCTCCTTCATTTCTATGATGCATATAAATAAACTACTTTGTGATGTTTGTGCTGTTGGACTGATTTCTTCATGAAAATCTTTTACAAAAAAAAAGGAAAAAAGTAGCATATATGTGTTGTTTGCCTTCCAGTATGCAATATGTGAAGCTTTTTATTCGGTTAATCTTATTCTTCAGCAATTGTTAGGTGTTATTTGAGAACTGTATATTTAAGTTTGGTGGTTCAAACACAGATCTAGAACAGAGACTGAAACTATATGTAAGTACTGAGTCCCCAGATCTTTTTATCACCTCTTTTCTCCAGAATTCTTTTGTGTTACCTGCATTATGGCTGAACCATTAACTACGGTCACTGCATCACACTAAAAAATATATACAGTACTGTGCAAAGTTTTAGGCATCTAAGCAAATTTTTTAACAATTTACCTCAGCAGTGAGTTTATCACAATATACATTAGAATAAAGTCATATTCATAATTCAAATAAACACAAAAACAATAAAAAGTAACAAGAATTTATTGGGTCCATATTTTTCCTTGACACCTTCACAGCCTCCACAGAGAGCACAATTTAATGAAGCACTGATTGGTCAAACCAGGAATTGCTTTTTAACTACATGTAATACTGGGCTTCGTCGAGGAAAAAAAAAAAAAAAAAAAAAAAAAAAAAAAAAATATATATATATATATATATATATATATATATATATATATATATCGCTGCTGTCTGAAGAAAACCTTGTCTCTCCATTTTTGTAATATTTTGGTTTATGACATAATTTCAAAAGACCTGTTGTCCTTTACATTGTGTGTAAATTTCATGATGAATGGAGCAAAAGAAATGGCCCAAAATGACTTGGAAAGATGGAAAGACTTACATTAAAACTACAGTATGTTTTTTCTTGCTCCTGTAAAATTCCAATTTTGGAGATACGAGGTTTTCTTCCGACAACAGCTTTATATATATATATATATATATATATATATATATATATATATATATATATATATAATCATTATTAATTAATATTCTATAAATTTTGTTTATTCAAATATTAACACTTTTCTCAGCAACACATACTACACAAAAACATAGATTTTGAACATGTGTCTTGGGTGCCTAGGACTTTCACAATGTACTGTAGGTTTACAGAAAAAGAGAGCTAATCGTTTTTCAGTGTTGATAGAGAGTGTGCTGTTCTTTGCCCATATTGGGGGTTCTGATGAATGGATGGTGTAGTGTAGTGGGTAACACCTCTACCTTTTTGCACTGTAGACTGAGGTTCAATCCCCACCTGGGTAAACACCCTAATGATATCAATAAGAGTCCTTTGGCAAGACTCCAAACACTGTCTTTGCCCACCTGTGTAAAGTGATCAAAATTGTAAGTCACTCTGGATGAGAGCATCTGCCAAATGTCATAAATGTAAATGAGTGGAGAAGGAGAGGTTTGTACAAGTTGTGTAAACTGCACACACTCAGTTACTCTAAATTGATATGAACCATGTTGGTGAGTTGTCCACCAAACTGAACTCATGAGGTAATCTTTTCCTCAGCCTGCAAATCGTTTTGCCAAATCATATGTAAATGGAGCTATTTTGTTAATAAGTTGCTATGTGTATGGTTATTATTAGCTGGCAAAGTCAATTTTTTAGCCTAGCTAATAAGCTAACTTTAGTAAACTTAGAAAGATCTCTACCACCTTCCAAATTTCAATTGGAGTGTCCAAAAGGTTTCTTCAGAGCAAAGCCACTGGACAGTGGTCACCAACCTCATTGTTGGACACTTGAACGCCAATCCTAATCCACCTCATCCTTCTATTCCCATTACAAGTCCTTGATTAGATTGATAAGGTGTAGATATAGAGGTGAAACCTGCAGGAGGAAGTTTGGTAATCACTGCCATAGAAGAACCTCTTTAGGTTCCCTAAAGAACCTTTCAGTGCATGTTTCCTTAAATAACAATTGTGTGAGTGAGATATGTGAGTGTAAAGGACCCTAACATAATGAAAAGATTCACTGTACATTGAAGCCAAGAATCATTTGGAAACACTCCATATTTTAAAAGGTCTGAAGAACTGAAAGCAGCCCTTCTTCATTCATTCACATGCACCTAACTAAAATACTACTTGTTTCCTTGGGGCGCTGCCATACATGCCGTGAATTGAATACCATTCTTTGGCTTCGAAGCCCGTGGAAAACGTAAAGCGCTAAACCCATTTTAATTGCCTCTCTGAATCCCCAGGGTGCTGATAAGGAAGGGTCAACAGACTCAGGCGAACCGAGTCTATCAGAACCCCCTGCTGACAAGAGCGCTCTTGTAGAGAGAGAAGGAGACTCGTTCTACGTTCAATTCGTTTCCTTTCACCTCGCCTTCCAATGATAAACGTTGTTCTTTCCTCTTTTTTCACCCCACTTCTCCCCCTCCTCATATACAACAGCAGTGAAAAGCAAAGAGGCGTCAGAGAGAAGCTTATCAGTCCAGAGCACATTTGATTTCTTTCAACCTTTCTAGCCTCCTCAAACCTGAATTTCTTTGTTTTCTTGTTCGTTGCATGTGTAAATTTCCTTTTATTTTTCCTCCCAGACCAGTAACTATTTGATAAAGGTGAGGGTGGCCCTTCAGTTTAAAGAGATTGTCTCTCACCACCTTGGCATCTGCACCGTACCATAAGAACCAATTTAGTTAGTCTGTTGCAAATAAAAACACTACAGAGGGAAGTAAAAAAAAAAAATAGTTAATTACGTCTTATATTTCTGAAAGTAGGTCTTACTCTTTAGCAGCATGCAGTACATTGAATAATTATTGCAACACCCTTTACTGGAATGAGACTCTTGACTCAAACTAAAACAAAAAAAAATATAAAAGTGTTGCATCATGATGATTGAGATTTAGACTATGTGTTCACTGTACACATTTTTATGTGCATATTCATGTGTTTAAATTACTGGTATGCCGTACATTTTTAGAAAGCAAGGTTGTTGCCTGTATCTTTGTGTGGATGCAGAGTTTTACGCTCTTAAAAATAAAGATGGCAAAAAGGTCTCTTTGCCTAAAAGTGACAAAATTAAGTGTGGCCCCACATGTGGGTCCTTGTAGTTGCCAAAATGGGCTCTTGGCATGATGCTGTAGAAAAAAGCACTTTTGGCTCCTTAGGGAGAACCAGTTGGTCCAGCTTTTGTTTCAATTGAACTTGCAATACATGTGGATAGACATAAAAGTGGGGGACTGAAATATGGTTCATTTCCAAAACTGTAGAGACTGCCCTTTTGATTTAATCTTATTGGATTGTTTGGACATGACTCACATCTGGAGTTATAAGGCTATGAAGAGGGGTTGAGATCATCTGCTTATTACCTTGTGTAATTGGTGTATGCGTGTGTCTGTCTACACTTTATGAGAAACTGATTCAATTCAGGAAATCCCAAAGGACAAAGAATCTTCATTCAGTTGACATCAGAGACATATGAAATGCCATGACTTCCTGCAGTGGTTTACAAAAGTAGCGAAAAAGATAACAGAGCATTTTGATAGGAAACAAATGGGTGTCCTGTTATATGCAAGTGCTTTTCAAGGCAATTTCAAGAGGATGTCAAGAAATTGCCTTTAGACCCCAGGGGAATGAGAATCACTGTCCTATAGAACCTTTCAATGGTTGGGTAAATTAAATGAGTGAGTGCAAAGAACCTTTTAAAATAACCTCCATATAATGTAAAGGGTTATACCAGTGAGAATCATACATTAAACCAAAAGAAGAATACATCAGATTGGAGATCTTTACATAATTTGAAGCGTCTTTTGCATTTAAAACATTCACAAATCTCTTTTTTTCAAAACAGTTCTTTAGAGAATCAAAAGTGTTAAACGGCATTTATCAAAGACCCCTTTTTGGCAGCAGTTTGCACAGAGTAAGGAAAACCTTCAATTGGTACAAATTCTCCACATTATGTGGACCATAAAATACTAAATTAAAAAAGTTCTTGACACTCACACATCTTGTTTACACACACAGCTCTACAGAACCATTTGCTGAAAGTTTCTGTAGAAAGCTAGAAGTGATTCTTCTGTGCCATCACTACAAAGAACCCTTAGGATCACCTTTATTTTTAAAAGTATGCCTCTTTAATAATATGCACGTGAAATGTTTACCATGAAGGCATCTGAAAGTTGAATTTTTCACATCAGCACACCTCGGGACTATCACAGCATGATTTCAGAGACACGTTATTCCCTTTTGAATGCAAATTACCCAGTAAACTAAGCATGAAGTTCTATTTGCAAGCGGTTAGGAGACCGACGTGTCGCACCAAACACCTTTATGTTTCCCTTTGTGGCAACTACAAAGTGAAGTGGAACAAGACGTTCCCCTTGTAAATGTGGGCAAAGTGACAGATGAAAGAGCAATGATTGTCCAGTGAAGACGTTCTCAGGAATCATTCATGCCACAGAGGCAAAATTTCCATGGGATGCCTCATATCCCGAAATGGAAAAGAAATATGAAGTGGGAGAATACTTTGAGATGCACTTTTCAGACATGGAGATGAAAGCTCCCAACACACCCCTTGTGAACCCCAAGGGAGCTCTATTCTCATCCAAACCTAAGCTCAGATCTTCAGAGGCTGGGGAAAAACAAAGTTGCTCATTCTGTCATTCATTCAGAAACACACGCCACAGGACACTGCCAAACTGTGGACATCTAAGACTTGAGAGATCCTCCAATTAAGGATGGTTGATATGTCAAACATACAATATCACAATACTGATCTCTAACTGAAAATTGAGCACAAATTGTAAAAAACAATGTACCAGCGAAACAGTATATACTTAAAGTTCTTCAAGGGTTCTTTAGAAAATGCAACAGTTACATTTAGAATCATGAGT